>NC_073360.2:29610000-29895000 GCF_027580225.2 Misgurnus anguillicaudatus | reverse complement strand
CACATTTAAGGGGAAAATTTTCATTACCGCAATGTGTCCATGACTGGATTTTGGTACTTTGACATGGAAAAATGTATAATTAAAAAATCTAAAAAATAAAAAGCTTCAGTGCATGTTATACTATAAACATTAACAGTAAAGAAATGTGGTATTTCCCCACATTTAAGGGGAAAATTTTCATTACCGCAACGTGTCCATGACTGGATTTGGGTTCTTTGACATGAAAAAATGTATAATTAAAAAATCTAAAAAATTAAAAGCTTCAGTGCATGTTATACTTAAAACATTTACAGTAAAGAAACATGTGGTATTTGATGATCATTGGTAAATGTAGAGACAATAATAAGGAATATAAATGTGTCCAAGTTCAATTTTCTCATCCTCCGCAACAATTTTCAATCACTGTTTAAGCCCTCAAGGAACTAACATTCAAAAAAAAAAAAAATTTGGGAAGGGACATCATTGACTGTGACACTCAAGATGAGGTAAGACACCTTTTTAGTTCTCATTACTGAAACGTGAGTTTATAAATGCATCTATTTAATGTAATATCATGTTGCGGTAATGATAATTTTTTCTAATGATAATCTAAAAAATGTAAATAATTCTATAGGAAATATTTTTTAAATCCTCTGGTTTAAAAAAATAATGGTTATATGAAGTGCAGACCTTAATCTTATATGTGCAAAAAATTGGCTTCAAGGGCTTTTAAAAAATTCTTATGCTGGACACCTTCTAAATCTGTATTTCGTGAGAATCACCTATCTATACCTAATGGTACATATTAGGATTTTTAAAGGGTACTGCCCCAGTGACAGCTGGGGTACATATTTTGACATTTTTCTAATAATGTATTTATTCTTACCATATGTCAACAGTTGTCTCATTTAAAGGAAACATCTGATAGTTGAATGGAGCACAACAAAAATTTTATTTCTCAACATATGACTAAATATAAATGATGAAACATCTGCATTATATAATAGATATGCCGAGGTAAACCATATGATGACAGAATCCTTAGAGGAATATATAAGAATCATCTCTCTTGTTTCCCTCTCTTTTCTCATCTCCTGTCCTCTCATCCGTGAGCAGGGGTTAGGTGGCACATTGTGTTGTGGACGCTGAGTGGATTTGAAGGTTCTTTTTCCGTAAACATGTGAAGGCCTGTTGAGGGGAACAAAAGAGTGCAGAAGGGTCTGTTCGGTCGGGTCCTTTTACTTTAAATAGACGTTCTGTCCGGGCACAGCTAAGGCTTCAAAAAATCCATCCTCACCCACAATTACCATTTCTATCGGCCTGAAGATTATGCTTTTTGGGTGTTCGTCCGAATTTCTTCCAGTGGATTCACTCTCTGAATGTGACATGTTTTGTGTCATTTCTCACACACCCCTCGAGCGAATAGAAAAAGTTTCTATCTCCTTTTGGGGAACGTGAGTCCTGTCGGTGAATAGATACCAAATCTCTTCAAGGTTAAGACTTAACCTTCCCCTCTGTCCTGACTCCGCCTCCCCAACTCTGCTCTTAAACCAATCAAGATCAGATGATTGGTAAACAATGCCTGGGTGTGTGACGGACAGGTAGGAGCCTCTGCGGGATTGGCTGACTTTGCTTTTGTGCCCGTGTATAGCGTCGTCAAGCGAGCATATTCACGGGAGCGCACACACATACGCGCAAACAAAAAGTGAAATTACTATTCAGTTGGAATGGTGCCATTCATCTTTGTCAAGTGCGGACGCGGTCCCGGCAGGCTCGCGTTGGGCCGCTCCCGAGTCCAAATTAATTCCTTGTTTTGCATCAGCTGAATTTGGACAAATCCAGGAGGATAGCGTGATTTCGCTCTCCGTCTGCTTCGCGCTCTCGCCTGGTTTAATGTGGTAATTCCAACTGATTTGGCCGAGCAGACGCCGCATGTCTGAGGCGATATTTACTGCTTAATTCACAAAGAGCGGAGAGAGATATGAAAACAAAAGGAAAATAACCTAAATCTAGCAATGCAGAGAGAATGTAAAAAGCGAAAGACAAAGAATATATATCAGGGGAGAGTCAAGGAAGGGAAGAAAAGCAGATGGATAAAAGTAAAAGTTGAAAGATTATAGATTAAGAAATGGAGGACAGGTAGAAGTGGAGATAAACTAAAATTTGTGCAGAGAAAGAAATGTTTTCAGAAAAAAAGAAGTGACAGGAAACCCAGAACAGTGACAAAAGCAAGAGTAATGCAGCAGATGTTTGTTGTTTTTATTTTATTTGTTTTATTGGGCTGAAGTCTTATGGGTGATGCTGCCATATGTACACTGATATATTTGATAACACAAGATTATGATGATAAAAAGCGGTTCTTAAAAGTCAAGTGCCATTAGCATCAAAATTGCAATCTGTTTTCTTACTCTTGTTATATTTATGCACACGTTCACAACCTCAGATTAATTTAATTGAATGTAAATGAATGTACACTGACTTTAACCAGTGCTGTTTATATGGGGCAGAACTTTTGAGTAAGTTTTCACAACCCAAATTGGATAATTGACATTACATCGCATCAATATTTTTTTTCCTGAACTTTTCTGCAACATTTAAAGAGCTCCTATGGTCCGATTCACGTTTTTACATTTCCATTGGTGTGTGAGTGTGTATTAGTACACGTTAACGATTTGCAAAAGGTACAAACCCCAAAGTAAATGATGACGCGAGTTATCGTCTCCAACGTACATCTCATTTTTTGGACTAACACACGGATTGTAGGCAACAGTTTACTTCCTGGGATTGGTGATGTAGTAAAGACTGACATTATCATAATTCCTCCCGCTTTGGACTCACAGCCTGTAAGTTAATTCCTGTTAGCAACCGAATCTTTTAAACATGGTAAGGAGCATCACATTTCCGGCTGACGTCAGAGGTATTCAGGCCAATCACAACATATAGATTAGCTGGCCAATCAGGGATACACAGCTTTTCAAATCCGTGCGTTTCAGGAAGAGAGTGAAATCTGGAGCTACACAAATTTAAAGTATGTGAAAAATAATGTGTTTTTAACCATAAACCCCGCAAACACATTGTATTATACAAAATATGCAAAATATTTGTTTTTTAGCAATGAAATAGGTCCTCTTTAAGGTTAAATGTGTGCAAATGTAGTGCAGAAAATGTAAATTTCAGGTACTTTAATCGCTTCAACTCCATTTCTTTTATATGTTTTGTCAATTCAAACCTTTAAGCTGTTCACTAATATATTTTTATAAAATAATTTAAATTTTTTAAGTCTAAATTTTTTTGTATTTTCTCATATTAATGAGGTCATTAAAATGCTTGCAAAAAAAATTTACAACTTTAATTTTAGAAATTTAAAAGCCAATTGTTTTCAATTCAATTTTATTTATATAATGCTTTTCACAATTGGTAATTGTTTCAAAGCAGCTTTACATTAAAAGAAGCAGGGGAAACACAGAAAAATCGACAGACAATATAAGTAGCCAAAATACAGCGGCTATGAATAACCTTTACAAGCGAGCGTATATATATATATATATATATATATATATATATATATATATATATATATATATATATATATATATATATATATATATATATATATATATGGGATGTAAACGGCTGCGCATCCATTGAAGAGCGGCCAGTAGATCAGTGATGTGTTGACCTCCACGGCAGCCAGAACTGGGTCTGTTTGTCTTAATGTCCTCGGGTTTGAGGATGAGACAGAAACAAAAAGGATGAGAGAGAAACAAAATCCTATTAGCATAGGGGCCGTTCGCATGTAATGCAAGTGTCACACAGTGTTGTGATTTAATATCTGCTCGGTTTCAGACAGGCTAGTTATTGCGGCATTAGTATATTACCCAGACGAGTTATGTGAATGCTTTGTTCCGTACAAGCTAACTATTGCGATGCATTACTTACTACAATAGACAGGAAGTTTAAAGCACTGATGCAACAAAATGCTAGGCCAATTATGTATAAAAAATGGTCCCAAGCTGATACTGGGGCAGTACCCTATTTGAAAGGTGTTGAAGGGAAAGTTCGCCCCAAAATAACAGTTCTGTCGTGGTTTTCTCACTCTTATGTTGTTACAGACCTGTATAGAATTGTTTTAGATGAACGTGGAGGAAGATATTTTGAGGAACGTTTGAAACCGAACCAATCATGAGCCCCTTTCACTTCCATAGTAGGATAAAAGAATACTATGGCAGTGAATGGGGTTTGTGAACAATACAAACATTCCTCAAAATATCTTCCTTTATGTTCTTCAGAACAAAGACATTTATACAAGTTTGTAACAACATGAGAGTTGGCAAATGATAAAAGCTTTTTTATTTTTGGGTAAACTATCCCTTTAATACTGTATATACAATTTAGATGCAGATATGTATACATTTGGTCCCAATATGTACCTCCGAGGTACTAATATGTTGCTTTCTAAGAGGGTATAGGGATAATTATCCCTTAGTGACAGGTATAGGGTTAATTTTTTGACAATTTTTTTTATGTAGCTGTGTAGGTATAAAGCCAGCTTATTGTGGTACAGTTTACAATTCCACTTTAACCAACACAAGTTTACACAGTAAACTTTTTTATTGAAAAAGCTTTTTAGGCGGTGAGAGGAATCTAAAGTTTTAATGTAAAGGCAGAATAACTAACATGCATAATAATAAAATAGTTTAATGATTCCAGTTGAGCCATATGTACAGTATTACAGTACATATGTCTGTCAGTATCTGCTCTATTCCAGGCGTCTGTCAGTGGTCTGTCTTCAGTGGGTGGAGGATGCGTCTGGCCAGTGGAAAGCATTTATCTCATGATGAGACACTGTGTGCGATTGTGTGCGTGTATTTGCGTTGCATATTTCAGGAGGTTCTCACTGGTTGATTTTGATGCAGTTTTAAAGAGAGGCTTGCTGGCTAAAATGGGCTCCTGGGTTAAATTTACGGCCGTGCCTGAGCCCTGAGCCTTGATTTGCGATTCCTCAGTGTTTGTCTTCTGCGGATCCGTGATCTTATCCAGCGGATGGATGGATGACATATGTCCACGAGGTTTGTTTACATGGCTGCTTTTTTCCAGGCCAGAAATATGATCGAGCGCAATTACTACAAATGTGGCCCGACCTCGAGCAAAGGTCAGGGGGTCGGAGGGCAAAAGCCATTTCCTGGCCCCCATGTGTATTTGGGCAGGGGATGATTCGAGAAGATGATATCTGCATACACATATGTGTGTGTGGGCGTCAGATGTGATAGTATCTCTGCATGCTTGTCAAGTCTATAAGCGTGATGAATTCAAATTGACTGACATGCTGTTTTGGTTTGAAGTCTCTCAGCCAAATGATGACGTAACTGACCGATACATATACACTACCGTTCAACACTTATTGAAACACTTATTCTCATTTATGTTTTTTTACACATTCTAGAATAATTGTAAACTTTTGTACACAAATGTAACTTTGGGAGTTATGGTGTGACTAAAAGCACACAAAATAAATCAAATAGGTTATATTTGAGAATCTTTAAAGTAGTTACCATCTGAGTACAATTTGCAAAATTATACTGTTGTCATTTTATCAAGCAGCTTTTTGAGGCTTTACCATAGACTGTAAAACATATATGGACATAGTTTACACATAGGTTTGCCAATAGTTGGCGGGGCCTGCCATCGCCATCTTGGCAGCACGTCCCCGCGCATCACTCGCAGATAACTCAAAAATGCGGGACGTGGGTAGGGCTGAGGTGCCTGGTTGCTGAAACCATGCCCACCTAGCTTGACGGTAGTGACAGCAGTGGCAGTTCACCTGTCACTCAAGTGGCCACCCCCTTAATTATGCTAGACTTTAAGGCTTAATATAATTTAATTGGATGAGTTTAATTTTTTTTTACCCCCCTCAGTAGGGGGGAGTAAGCTGACATTGGCTTAACTTAGCACCCTCTTCTATACATTACATTATTACTACGCTCGCTAGTACAGTTAATCTTTGCCACTGTATTCTGCTGCTTATGTTGTCCATCAATTTTTCTGTTTTCTTTTGCATCTATTAATGCTTTGAAACAAAACAATTGTGACAAGCGCTATATAAATAAAATTGAATTGAATTGAATAGAGGCAAAATATAGCTATATAGACCAAAAACATTTTTTTTTAAGTTGGGCATTTTAATGGGGTCTATGGGTTGGCTTCCCCTTTGGAGCTAGTCGATGAATTGCAGTTTAAGTCACTTAAGATGCTTTTTATACAGTACTGAAAGAGTTTACCTCTATTATGGACTTTTATTAGCTGCTTTTTCTTCAATATTCAGTACTAGTCATCATTTACGAAAATTAATTGATTAAATTAAAACAAGTTTTCTAATAAATGAAATTAATACCTTCTCACGATCATATTTTGTCTGAAAAGTGATTTCGAACATAGACCTTCAAAATTAAAGATGTTTAAAGGTAAATATTTCATGAGAAATATTTCAGTCAAGTGTTTCAAAACTTTTGAACAATAGTAAACATTGTAGTTTACATTGCATTGTAGTCTAATGTTGCGCACACCCCAAACGCGATATTTTCAAATTGTACGAAGACGTGTTTGAGTAAAATAGCGCGTGTTTTCGCGGCAATCGCACCACCCAATTAGCGTCATTCGCATTGCCACGTGTAAGTTTGCATCTACTCGCATATTTACATACACACCAAGCGCGAAGAATCACATTCCTCGCTTAAGATTACTTGTGGGATTTTTTACTTCATCTCATGTGAATTTTACACTTGAGTAAAAATTTTTCAACTTGCTCAAAGTCGCGTTTGGGTAAAATAGTGCGTACTTTCACAGCAATCACGCCGTTCAATTTGCATCATTCGCATCACCACGTGCGAGTTTGCGTCTACTCGCATCTTTTTCATACACACCAATCTCGAAGAATCACATTCATTGCTCTAGATTCCTCAACGGATTTTTAACTTCATTTCATGCAAATTTTATACTTAAGTTGAATATTTTTAAGTTGTACGAATGCACGTTCGAGTTGAATAGTGCGTGCTTTTGGGGCAATTGCACCGCCCAATTTGCATCATTCGCATCGCCACGTGCGAGTTTGCGTCTACTCGCATCTTTACATACACACCAAAAGCGAAGCATCACATTCCTTGCTCTCGATTACTCGCGTGATTTTTAACTTCGTCTCATGCGAATTTTACACTTGATTCAAATATTTTAAACTTGTACGAAGGGGCGTTTGAGTAAAATAGTGCGTGCTTTCGCTGCCATCACGCCACCCAATTCGTATAATCCGCATTGCCACGTGCGAGTTTGCATCTACTCACATCTTTACATACACACCAAGTGTAAAGCATCACATTCCTCGCTCTACATTACTCAAAGGATTTTAAACTGCGTCTCATGCGAATTTTACACTTGAATTGAATTTTTTCAACTTGCACGAAGGCGTGTTTGAGTAATATAGTGCGTGCTTTGGCGGCAATCGTGCCGTTCAATTTGCATCATTAACATCGCCACATGTGAGTTTGCATCTACTCACATTTACATTGACTTCGTATATAATCTCCTCGGGCAAAAAGTTGAATTTGTGTTTGGTGTGTATGCCCCATAAGACTGAGTCTATCTATTCATAGAGATGATATTTGTAAAAACATTTGCTCTTATTTCACCATACTAGAGTTGCTGTAGTAGCTGCGTGGCGTGTCTAAAATAAGAACAGTGTTCATCAACTAAATGCCCATCACATTGCACTGGTACATGGTGTATCGGGCAATTACAATTTAGTTTTGCAGACTTGAGTGGTTGTTGTTTTGAAAACTTTCAAATTGGTGCCAGCGTTATCCTGCCCTCCCAGTCACTTACATTAACAGTTCCTGGTTGGAGACCAGCAGGTTTAGGCCAATGTTTCCAGACCAGTTTTCTTCTGTGGAAACAAACGGAACAGAGCCAGATTGTGTACCAGCACCGGCACGCTGAGATATCTGCATGCATCATGTGTTTTTGTGTGCGGTGAGTCATTTTCCTCTTCATTTCGAGCCTTTCACCCCCTCAAAGACTCAATGAATGAAATCTTGTGGCAAATTATGCATTTTTTTCACCTTGTCGCCCCTCTTTGAGCGAAAGGGCTCATTGGTAAACGAATAATGAGAATTTCAGCTCTTTGGTCCTTTCAATTCTTCACTTTAGACACCTGCACCCTCTCCCCATCCCTCTGCTTTTCTCTTCCTCAGTCTCTCTTTCTCTTTTCTCAAGTGTTCACTTTGTCCCGGGATGTGCCATTGTGCGCCCGAGGGCCCTTGAGCGTGCTGGTCAATGACCCCCGCTCTCGGCGGAGTGGGCACAACCACGGGACCACACAAAACTGCGAGCATCCATCCAGCATTCCCCAGCTATTAGGAGATGTTTGTCCGTGTATCTGTGTGAGACACACATTTACATGCGCGCACACACACACAGTGAGGTGAAGCTACCTCTGAAAGACTTCAAGCACACAACCCTTCATCTAGTTTTTGTGTCTGTGCTTAGTGTGTAGCGGATAAAGAGATAGACACTCTTGTGCATTCCCTTGGTTTTATGAGATGAAGAGAGGAACCTCTTACTCTGAGAGGAGGGGAGGAGAGAGGGAAATCTGAATGTTTGGGTCAAAGAGCAATCGAAGAGCTAAGCTCCTGTTTCCATGCGTGGGTTTAAAGAGGTGAAACTGATGAAAGATGGTTTGGGGAGGTCAGTAGGAGCTGAAATAATTGTATGTGTAAAGATCAAATGACTTTGTGGACACACATCAGTGGCTACAAACGCACACATGTAGCATACATAACTGACCATAGGCTGGCAAAATCCTTACTGGAACCCTTTCACAATATGTTAAATGCTTTGTAAACGCATCTGGAGATGAATAAATGCATGAAGTTTTGTCAGATTTATCTAACTTTTGGGGTCACTTTTTGTCTACAAGCATAACCAAGCCCCACACAAATCTTCTTTTGGCAAGCAACTCGTGTGTGTGTGTGTATGTGTGTGTGATTAGACTCTGTCTGTGGTAATATGTGTAATGGGCAGCAGCAGATGAAAGCTCGGCCTGTCACAATGATGGGAATCAAACTGGATTCATCTGGAAACCATAAGACTTTTTACTCATTATAACTTACACACACACTCACACACATGCAGGGGTGTTGAGGTGAGAGCTGAGTGTTGAGCAGTCTTAAGAGTCGTGTGTGTGTTACCTGAATGCCAGTCTGTTTCCTGTATGTCTATGTGCAAACATCTGTTCTCTTTTTGCGTATTCTTGCTACCTGTATGTGTGCGTCTTTAAGTGTAAGAATGCACATCTGTTTCCTGCGATGTGTGTGTGTGTGTGTGCGCGTCTTTGCTACCTGTGAGAATGAACAAATGAGTAAACATGTGTTTCTTGTCTAATTGCTCTATTGTGTTTAACAATTACTAAGCATTGTAGGAAAACAAACATGAGACCGGGGATAGTTGTCACACATTTTACTCCTGTCAGTGTTTGTCATCGTGGGGTTGCTGTTGAAATTCATGTGAAATTCTGTATATAGCTAATCAACATATTGCAATATAATAAAAAACCTGTATTGAACAGTCGACTTTGTATATGGGGTAAGTTGTCACAAGCGCAACTTACAGTATAAGCATGCCAGCAAAATTGGAAAAAAGGAAAAGAAATTATGAAGCAGTTCAGGAAACAACAACATTTTAGAAGCTTGTTTTATTTACATTTAGGCATTTAAAGCTCACGTAACACACGCTGTTTCTGCATTTCTGATGTTAATCTGGAGTACCTATAGAGTAGTATGACATCCTTTATATCTCTGAAGAGTCTTTAGTTTAATCAGATTTATAAAAGAAAGATTAGCTTTACCGAATCTTTCCGATAACGTACGAAAAAATGAAGAAGGAGGAGTTACTACCGCAGGAGGAGCGAGTACGAGTCATGCAACACTGTACAACACTGTTTTAACTTATGATTCACTACATGTTCGTGTCATTTATATAATATACACGCGCCTATTTCCAACATAAGACAGAAGTCATACTTACCACGTGTAACTCGTCATGACCCGGTTCTGAAAATCCACAGCATCAAACACACACGCAAAACTCCGCTGCTAATCCGGATAATAAACTATATCCATTGTTTCCATAAGGCTGGATGTCTTCTCCTTACAACCAAAAACACACTTCTTGTTGTGCCATTGTTGACTTTTGAAATTAAACAAAGCTGAGTGGCGTGATAAGCTGTTAGCAAGCTCTAGCGTCTCCCGCTGACTGACGGCTGGGCGGGGTTTTCCGGGGGAAGTTTTCCGGCGGAAGCCCATATAAAGAAGTGATACATATCGAAAACCCCTGAAACGTCAGTTAGAACTGTAATCGAAAAAAGGTCCTTTTTATTCCTGTCTCTATAGAGTTAAGAACTTGTGTTGTATTGCTCCGGGTGACTGCTTACGGACAATATCAATCGTTCCTTCAGGTTGAATAAGTGACTCCGGGCGGGGCTGCCGCCACAGCAAGCAGGCTTCTGATTGGTTAACGCGGTGCGAAATTCTGCCAAAGTTCACATTTTTTAACTCGGGCGTCAGCCGCAAATTCCAGTCAAACGCAAAAAGCCCTATTCGCGCGTACCACGGCAGGCGCTCAATTCGGCCATTCAAAGCGGAAACGTGTCTTCCGCACTAAAGTCACGTGACTGCAATGACGCGGATGACGAATGACACGGCTGACGTGTTATCTGGTGCGCCCTAGCTGTTTTTTTCTTGTTGTTTTTTTGTGTGCCCGAGCTTCGTTTACAGTGTGACGGCGCATTCACACGGGGCGTCAGCGCTAACACTTCCCATTCACTTTTAATGGGTGATGTCATGCGTTGCCGAAGTGAATTGTGGATCAATCGGCGCCGCGTCAGTGCTGTTGCTCGCGGCAGAAGTTGAACATTTCTCAACTTTTCAAGCGGCAACGCGTGCGTCAGCCAATCAGATCGCCTTATGCAAATTACCTAGACAGAGCCTGCCAATTACGTTTATGGAAGAACGGAGCATGTGTAGCGGCCACTGTGATTGGGTGTTGGCCACGCTTCAGACAAGCCTTCCGTTAAGCGTTAACACTTACGCCCCGTGTGAATGCGCCGTGAGGGAGACGCACGCTGTAAGTTTGAAAAAAAAAACACTTCGGAAACATGTCTGAGGATAACACGTCAGCCGCGTCATTGCACTCACATGACTTTTTTTGGACCAAAATTCAACACATTCTAACTGACCTACTGATGTCACATGGACCACTTTGATGATGTTTTTATTACCTTTCTGGACATGGACAGGATACCGTACATAGATTTTCAATGAAGAGTCAACAAGCTCACAGACTTAATAAAAAACATCTTAAACGGTGATGTTTTCATTAATGACATTATTTTCATTTTTGGGTGAACTATCCCTTTAAGGAAACTATTGCTTTGATGACCGGGGCTAGTTGTCACACATTCTACTCCCGTCAGTGTTTGTCATGGTGGGGTTGCTGTTGAAAATCAGCTTCTGTATACAGCTATTAAACCTATTTGTTTTAATATAATAATAAACCTGTATTGAAAAGTTAACTTTGTATATGGGGTAAGTTCTCACAAGCGCAACTTATAAGCATGCCAGCCAAATTTTTACAGTAAAAGAATTATGAAGCAATTCAGGAAACATAAAAAATGTAGAAACTTGTTTTATTTACATTTAGGCATTTAATTTTGGCACTTTTATTCAGCGATTTATAAAAGTGAAGTACAATTATTTGTCAACTGCGATAAGCATTTTACATATTTAACGAAAACTATTGCTTTGATGACCGGATTTGAACCCTAAAAAATATATGAAGCAATTCATGACACACCAAAAATGTAGAAGCTTGTTTTATTTACATTTAGGCATTTAATAGACCTATTGTAATATAATAATAAACCTGTATTTAATAGTTAACTTTGTTGGGGTAAGTTGTAACAAGCGCAACTTACAGTATAAGCATGCCAGCAAAATTTGCACCGTAATTTTTTTTTATTTACATTTAGGCATTTTATAGACACTTTTATTTAGAGATTTACAAAAGTGATGTACAACTATTTGCGAATTGCGATAATCATTTTACATATTTAAGAAAAACTATTGCTTTTATAACCGAGGCTAGTTATCACACATTTGAATCCAGTCAGTGTTTCCCATGAGTTGTTTTTGCTTACAAAGAGCTAACAAAGCTGTTAAATGTACTCATCAGTTGACCTTGTATTGGGGTAAGTTGTCACCACTGCAACTTATAGGCAAGACAGCAAAGTTTAGGTAAAAATCTTTTGAGGCAAAGCCATTTATGAGACACCTGAAATTAAGATGTTTTCATTTCTATTTAGACATTTAGCAGACTCTTTTATTCAAAGCGATTTACAAAATCGAGGAAAACATTAAAGGGGTTAATCCCAGGAGGCAGTTGTTTGCGAATTGTATCACTAAAACAATTTTACAACTTTAAGGAAAACTATTGCTTTGACAGGCCAAAGGTTATTTATAGACGGTGTTGGCCGTAAAGGAGGTTAAGCATTGTGTGGCATGGAATGTGTCCAGTTTGTTTTTCTTTGCTGTTTTTCTTCATTGCAGCACAGATAATCATCTACCGCTCAGCACCACCTCTCTTCCAGACAATGATGCGGTTATCCAATGCCAAGCCAGCGTGCTTGTGTGCGCTCTGAATGTATATTATCTTTCCAAACACCCAGTGGACAGTGCATTAAATGTGTTTGAGTTGGCCAGCCACCTCTTTCCTTGCGATAACAGTCCAAGAAAAGGAGCAGTAACTGTTTGGGGTGTGCCCGAATCGTCACCGAAATCAACCTGTCAGCTCTGTCGAGAACGCCAGAGATAGGAGCGATACGAGATGCCCATTGCTAAAGGGTTGTGTTGTTGTGCGATAGATGTGCGTGTGTTATTCTGTATTCGGCGACAGATCTTCACACCCCGTTGATTAACATCTTTAAACTTTCACGGCGCGAGAGATCGAATTAAGTGCTTATGTGTCAGCACACAAACTAAGCTCCACACCCAGCCCCACCGGACAGGGAGGAAACTACCCCTACCCTTCATATCTACCCCAGACAGGGGGAGGCAGTCTGGGCAGTAAGTGGTGAATGCTTCTTACCAGACTTGGAAGTTTGAGAGCCAGGCCAACTTCTTTAGCTATGATAATACACAACATTAAGCAGATACTTGTGTACTGGAGGAAATAAAATTCAAAGTATGAAAATGTTGCAAGATTTGATTTAGTCTTAGCTTACACAAATAAATCCACTCTCATGTAGTCGTATTAGTTAGCTTTGCATCAGTAACATTAGGGTCTGAAATTTGAGTGATACAATTAGTAAATGTCTTTGCTTTTCCAAGCTCACAATTGGAGAAAACAGGGATTAGGGAACAACTTCTGACCTGAAGCCCAAAAAAGTGCATCCATCTTAGCAGTAATCCACATGGCTCAATACGTTCCGTATTTTTAACTTTAAACGGCATCATGGACGCGATTTACGAGTCACTACGCAACGTACCCATGGCAACGAGCACTTACTACGCTAAAACTCTGGTGTAAGTCCAACATGGCGCTATTACCGGAAGCTGATTATTACAGTTTGTAAAGTTTGAAATATTTTTAAATCAAAATCAGTGTACTTTTAAAAGTAATTCATTACAATATTAAGTTACTCCCAAAAAAGTAACTAATTGCGTTACTTAGTTACTTTTCATGAAAAGTAATGCTTACGTAACTTTTTTGTTACTTTTGCGTTACTTTTTCTTGGCTGAGGTTTGATCTCTTTCAGGCCTTGCAGGTGTTTTTACTAACTGATTTCCGTGAAATAGTCACGCATTATTTTGCTCAGTTTTGCGTGACATTGTCACATATTTCCACCATATTACGTGCCCCTGACACGACTTTCTTTTCCGTGACAGTTTCACGTATTGGTTACTCAACTGTTTTTACTATTTTTAAACAATTGTCGCTTCGGTTTGTGGTTAGATTTGCTGTTTGCGTTACGATGTCACTTAATGTATTGGTTTATAAAAAAAATTGTATGCTTTTCAAACCATCGTCGCGTGACGTTAGGGTTAGAGTTGGGTTTGGGTAAGGATGTAATTTTATGTAAAAGAAAGTTGTTCTAACCCCAAACCGAAGCGACAATTGTAAGAAAATAGGAAAAACAGTTGAGTAACCAATACATGAAACTGTCATGGAAAAGAAAGTCGTGTCGGGGGCACGTGGTATGGTGGAAATGCGTGACACGCAAAACTGAGCAAAAGGATGCGTGACTGTTTCACATATTTTGTGAGATCAGGTTGTGTTTTTATGACTGAAAAGTTCTGCATTCCGAAATTGCATATTTCATCACAAAAATGTTGAGCTCTGGCTTGCCAACTTGAGTTTCTACTCAAACGGTTCCCACACAGGCGTGTACGTTTAAAGTGCATAATGTGACTAGGTTTAGTTTAATTCAGTACATTTTTTTTTTATATCGAATTAATTAAACTAAAAAAGTAACTTGCATTACTTTTTTGAAAAAGTAACTCAAATATTAATGTGTAGATTTAAAAAGTAATGCATTACTTCAGAAAAGTATATTATTACGTTATGCACTTGTAATGCGTTACCCCCAGCAATGATCAATATTGCATTAATTACTAGGTATGTAACGGTATTATACATTTCGTGGTATTGCGGTATCAAATTGTCCTGGTACAGCCGTGGTCACATGATTCGGTAAAACGTGTAGTTTTTTTCGGCCAAGTGGAGCGAGTGGAGGAACGCGGGAACTACAATTCCCATAATCCCATGCGTGCCACTCTGATGCCTCTCTACAAGTGGAGCGACAATGGCGTAAGCAAAAGAAACGCGAATTTTAAATCTGATGTGTGGAAAAAGTTCGCGTTCGCTGTGACAAGAAACGAGAAAGGAAAAAAAGATTATGGACATACAAAAACGAGTGAGTAAATCCGTGAATGAGCAGAGTGTATGTGCGGTTTCTCAATTAGAAGGCAGCCTCCTTAGGTCGCATATGCAGACTGCATCCGTCATTACACGCCTGGTGTATTTAAGTTAACTGAGTATTACATTCGAGCGTGTTACAACAATATACAATTAATTAAGAATAATAGTGAAAAATGTTAATATTTTAAAAATAAGATGGTCTTCATGACGTATGTAGCCTACAAATGCGACCTATGGAGGCTGCAGACTTCCGATTGGGAAACGCACCCCTGTATTGAGTGAGCTGACCTCAGCTCTAGGTCCAGCTACAATAAATAATCTGCTATTTTCATTTTTACTGGGTTGTTTTTGTTTTCAGGAATTGACCCGTCTTAAAACCCATCATCTTCTCTTGATTCTACAATCACAACCGTTGCTTTCATAGGGGTGCCAAGCATTGGCATTATATAATAATATATAATAATAATAATAATAATAAAAAACTAGGTCAATTAAGGGAGTGACTCAATTCTTAAAACCTGACTAATTGGGAGTTGTTTAAAGTTGACAAACTAAACTGAAATTTTATTTGTAATATTTTATTACATGGTCTAATTATTTTTGTCCTTTTTATGAAAATCATAAACACTACACTAAACTACACTTTGTACATTGTAATGTTCAGTCTTGTTTAATAAACACTTATGGCAGTTTTTCCAAGTCTTCATTTGTTTTTTCCTTCCTGTAAATGGTTCATAATTACCGTACCGTGGGCTTCATACCGAAATACTACCGTACCGTGAATTTTTTGATACCGTTACATCCCTATTAATTACTCGATGAAGACCTTTATTAACCCTTTGGAGCCATGTGGATACCTCTGTGAATGATGTATGCACTTTTTTTGGGTTGAAAGTCAGAAGTTGTTCCCTGATCCCTGTTTGGTACTGTAATAAAGCTTGGAAGAGCAAGGACGTTTACTCGGATAACTCCAAATGTCCGCGTCTGAAATGTAAGACATATGTATGTCGGATTGCTTGAGGGTGGGTAAATCATGGGGTAATTTTGATATTTGGCTGGAGTATCTCTTCAAGTTGACTTGCTTAATGGGAAAAATAGTTTGCATGCTATCATACATGTCAACAAATAAAGTAAAATTTCCACTTCGTAAACCTGTGACTCTTTAGTTACTGATTTGTGTTTTCGACACGCATTTTTTTATCGCTCCTGTCATTTACATCAGCGAGGGTCTGATTATCATTCCTTTAATTCGACTTAAACCATATATTATGTTGCAGTCTCATAACTTTACCGGCCGCTGGCGATCGACTCATTCACCAAAGCCAATTTTTGCTTTCATTTGGCGCTGCATCAGGGCCTCTGTGTAAGTTAGCATATCTCATTTTTACCATGTATATTATGTATTCAATCGAGTGTGTGTGTATATGTGTGACGGGAGATTGTTCAACAGACCCTCAGTGGCAATGCCAGCGGGCGGAGTCGTTCTGTTCGGGGCGCCACAATGTGGCTGTCAGTCTGCGGGACATCACACTCACACACACTCACAGTGTTCAGGACGTCCCACAGGAGAGAAGGGAGAGAGGTGCAAGCACTGCCCCGTCTAACCTAAACCATCCATCATACTGACATGGACTGAGAGGAGCTCAGGCCTGGGAACACCACCGGCCAGCAGGCAGTAACACACATGCACACGCATGCCAGACCAGAGCAGCTCATGCCAGCTGCACATGTTCGCACTGGTCTCCATCACACACACTCTTAAGTGTGTGTGTATGCGTGTGTTTATTATTGACTATGACGGAGCATCTAAACTTCACCCTGGTTTTCCGATTCCGACACACACAAGTTATTTGCTCAAATACCCAGTATGCTAATGTATGTAATGCTAATGTACCGCGATGTGACATGCTGGTTTGAGACACGCAGGCATATTTCAAGAGTATGGTAGTGTAGCCTTTTGGCTTTAACACACACCTGTGTGCACACATACGCACACACAACTGTTGCTTATGTCTAACATGCAATACAGTTTGATTTATTTGGGGGATTTAAAACAAGTCATGCTTTATCTATCTGTGACATGCTGTTAGTTTCCACAGACAGTTAATTTGACTCACCCCTTCAATTGAAATCTATGGGGCAAGGCATTCTGTAAGGTTTAAAAACAAAGATTTGAAGCACATATTTATGTTAAAGCACTTATATGGATTGTTTCGTACAAAAATTTTGGTTATTTGAGCTGAAAAGTTCATTCGGCTTTTAAGCGACGATGGCTACAACCGTTAAAAGTAAATAGACTTCCGGTTAGATAAACAGCAAGTCTTTATATAACGTTATCTAACATTTTGTATACTTTATATAACTTTGTACAATATAAACCAAAAATTGGATAAAAGCATCTTCTAAATGAATACATCTAAACGTGAAGGCTGTCTTTCGGGTATTTTTGGATGTGTTATTTAAAGGGATAGTTCACAGAAAATGAAAAGTCTGTCATCATTTACTCAACCTCTTGTTGCCCCAGACCTGAATAAATTTCTTTGTTTTACTGAACACAAATGAAGATATTTTGAAAAATGTTAATAACCATACAGATCTGGGGCACTATTCACTACCCCTGTATTATTTTCTCTTGCTATGGAAGTCAATGGTGCCCCAGATTTGCTTGATTACAAACATTATTTAAAACATCTTTCTTTGTATTCAGCAAAACAAAGAAATGTATAAAAGTTTGGAACAACTTGAGGTAAATGATGGCAGAATTTTATTTTTTGTGAATTATCCCTTTAATAAAAGTTAAAAGCAAATTGACTTTTGGTTAGACGTTACCAATGTATTTGCTGCGGGTGGATTGTAAACAGCAGGTTTTTACTTTTATAACTTTATCTTACATTTTATATACTTAATATAACTTTGTACAAAAATTGGATAAAAGCGTCTTCTAAATAAATGTAAACGTGAATGCTGTCTTTCAGGTATTCTTGGATGTGTTATTTAAAAGGATGGTTTACAGAAAAATTACAAGTCTGTCATCATTTACTCAACCTCTTGTTGCCCCAAACCTGAATACATTTCTTTGTTTTCCTGAGCACAAAGATATTTAGAAAAATGTTATTAACCATACAGATCTGGGGCACTATTCACTTCCATTGTATTGTTTTCTCTTACTATGGAAGTCAATGGTGCCCCAGATCTGCTTGGTTACAAACATTCTTTAAAACATATTTCTTTGTATTCAGCAAAACAAAGAAATGTATAAAAGTTTGGAACAATTTGAGGATGAGTAAATGATGACCTTTTTTATGAACTATCCCTTTAATAGTGAAAGGACATTTCTTTAATGTAAGTCATCCTCTATCTATCTGTAACATGCTGTTAGTTTCCAAAGACGGTTAATTTGACTCACCCCTTGAATTGAAATCTATGGGGCAAGGCATTCTGTAAGGTTTGAAGCGCATATTTTTGTTAAAGCACTTATATGGATTGTTTCGTACAAAAATGTTGGTTATTTGAGCTTAACTTTATCTTAAGTTTTATAAACTTTGTACAAAAATTGGATAAAAGCGTCTTCTAAATGAATCTAAACGTGAACGCTGTCTTTCAGTTATTCTTGAATGTGTTATTTAAAGAGATAGTTCACAGAAAAGTGTCTAAAAGCGTCTTCTAAATAAATGTAAACGTGAATGCTGTCTTTCAGGTATTCTTGGATGTGTTATTTAAAAGGATGGTTTACAGAAAAATGAAAAGTCTGTCATCATTTACCCATCCTCTTGTTGCCTCAAACCTGAATACATTTCTTTGTTTTACGGAACACTAAGATATTTTGAAAACTGTTAATAACCATACAGATCTGGGGCACTATTCACTTCCAGTGTATTGTTTTCTCTTAATATGAAAGTCAATGGTGCCCCCAGATTTGCTTGGTTACAAACATTCTTTAAAATATCTTTCTTTGTATTCAGCAGAACAAAGAAATGTATGAAGTTTTTTAAGTTACTTAAAGATGAGTAAATGATGACCAAATTTTGGTGAACTATCCCTTTAATAATGATGAGGTTTAAACAAAGAGATTTTTTTCCTTTTTAAACATTTTAAATACATGCCCGAAACAATTAGGAACAATTAAAGAGAAGGCAAACACGCGCTGGCACACACACAGACGCTTTGTGCAGCTCATGTGGAAGTGATTTTGGATAATAGGTCAAAGGTCAGGTGCATTCAAAGAAAGGATATCACCTCCAGACATATCACACACTGATTGACTTGATGTGTGTGTCTGTGTGTATTCGATGGCGCTTTGACCTTTCATGGCTCTGTTTCTGGCCTGTTAGTAAACAGGAAATAATTAACGCCATGGACAATGAGACAATATGGTCAATCTCTATCTCTCTCTCTCCTCGACTTCAGCAAAAGCATAAAAGCATTTGCACTGTCTGCACAGTGGCGCCTTTTGTGTATGACAGAGAAAGAGAGAGAGACTCCTCCTCCTAATTAGAGTACTCTCTGTTTGATCAGGAAGGGAGTTTAAGTCGACATTAATCTTTCACTGTGACCAGACCATCCTTGCCACGACAACTGTTTCCTTAGATAAACCCCGCATCACAGTGGTGATCACCGTGGTGACAGGTGCTGATTGGTCGCGAGTGAGAGGAAGCCCGTCAGACAGGAAGAGCAAAATGTTGTCAGTGATGGAGCAGAGAGGTCAGAAAGAATACGAGCGCGGAGGTCTTTTGAGATTCCTCATGCACTGATAAATTGTCTTGTGAAGTGTGTTGTTCCTACTACAGTTCACATCTTACTGATAGAAACTCTTGGGGTAGACCAGAGATAATTTTTTTCCCTCAAAGATAGCATGTATGCATTTGATAGACACTTTTATCCGAAGCTACCCACAGTGCATTTAAGCAATACATTGTTATCAGTATGTGTAACAGTGGCGGCTCGTGACTGCTCATCTGAGGGGTGCAAATTCAAAATATGTGTTTGTTGCATCATGTGAACCATGTGCATCACGTGTTTTGTCAAAATAAGTTTGAATCTTGAATGAAATATTACCATTTCTAACTGTTGTTCTACCCCTTTTTATTAGTTTAAATAGTTTAATTGTTGAGATCTTTTGTTAAGAATGCAGAATGTCCACACGTTTATTCTTATAGCTGTCCGAAAGAAACAATTGAGATCTTATTTGTGTTTTTTTGTGCCTAAGGAAGAGAATGGATGGAGGTGAGGCAGAGAGAGAGAGAAAGAGAGAGAGAGAGATGGACTTGAGTTGATGAATAGGCATTTGCTCCCTGCAACAACTTACTTGTTGGGGCCGACAGTTCAACAACTTTTCCCATAATCCTTCAAGGCAAACAACGACTGTGTTCGTGGGCTGCTAAAGAAAGATAGGGAGTAAAACAGAAAGAGAGAGAGAGTGATAGAGTGAGAAAGAGAGAGAACAGCAGGGTCCAATTCCTTCGCTCAAGTGCTCCTCTCATGCAGTAGGTCTGATTAGACTCTCGCCCCCCGCCGGCTTCTCGGCAGGCGCACCGCAAGCGGGAGCGACTTCAAATACGGCCCCGCTCGCTCGCCCCAAATAAAACCTGACTGCTGCAAGCCCCCTCCCAACCCCTCCCTCTGCGTTGTTTCTAATGGACAGGGTTTAATCTGTCTTTCTCCTTCGGATATTTGAAGATTTCTTTGGCCACCGCAGAAACGAATTCTTCTCGCTTTGTTGATTAAAACCGGCCGTCGCTTATCGACCGGCGACGAGCCGCTCTGTTTAATTAAAACTAAGACACCACAAGTGCGCAATTAACAGCTGGTAATTACGCCGAGTCTCTGAAGTACGCCGGGCCGCCTTCGTTTCACTTGTGGAACGGACAAGTGGCTTTTTGATCTCTAAATTAGTGAACCCTTGTAATATTTGTTTTGTGGCAGATTCGGTGGGTTAATTGTGGCCTGTGGTGGCCTCGCGCTCATGATTGATGTACCACCAGAGAAAAACGGACATTAAAACTGTAATACTCTATCAGGATATGCAAATCACACCTTCATGTTAATGAGCAGGCACAAGCTGAAGGAAATGTTTAATGTACAGGAAAAACAATAAGCCACTTTGCCACGAACCGATTAGTTCATTTGAATTTGAAAGTTTAATTAAGTGCCTCTAATACACAACGTTTCGGAGAGCGACATGTAACATTAAACAATTTGATGCTTGATTTTGCGTCGATTTCTACTACTTTCTTTGTTTTTTAATCGTAAGCACGTTGGATTTGAAATTTGCATCTAATTCCGTGCGTCAAGAGCGTCATGCTACGCGGAGCCATATCCAAAAGGAGTCGAAAGATGTTGAATTCGTTTAAAAACTTCAAACTAATCGGCAATGAAAATATTTAATGAGAACCCTGCTCTTTTACTACATCAAGTCGAACACTTGTTTGGCATTAATTAGTATTGATTTCCATCTCTGAACATGGTTTGCTTCATTTGGTATTTTTCTTTCTTTAATTTGCATTCCGATAGTTCGAGAAGGTTTGGTGAAGGTATTGCTCCACTCTTTTAATATAACCACCAGAGTAATAATTTTTGTGGTAACCGTGGTATAAGCAGAATAATTGACTCTGTTCCTTTGAATTATTTGAAAATAATGCACACCCGCGGTGTAAAGGGCCGTTCACATTATAACTACTGTATAACGTTAACTATAACGATAGCGTCCACACCACTGGACGATAATGATAATTTTATGCTAATTCGCTCGCAAGGCGCAGTACTCGCACAAATCATTTACCTACAATGGCATTATACTGCATATTTCCTTTAATAAAAACGCTTATTACGTCATTAAATGTCTAAATATGCTGCTCTTGTTGCATTTAGCAGGTATAACCAGCAGATTTACTCAACACGTAGCGTTTGCGTAACTCTAAACAGTGAATCTACTGTAGTAGTTTGTGTAATCTAATATCTTACACCTTTTTCAGTGTAGTAGAATAAAAAAAACATTAAGTAGTCAGTATCACAGCAACTGCATCAGCGCTGATACCCGAGGTAATGTTATGTTATGGACCTCAGCAATGAGCATCTCCACGGTGTCATCTGTCATTTTAAATGCATATGCACTTGAAGTTCAAAAGATTTGATTGGCCGTCAATGGTTTATCGTTCATCAGTTGAGAAAAAAATCGCTCAAAAAAGTGATCCCAAAGATATCGTTCATTGTATCGTTACAGTTGTGGTGTGAACTCCACTATTCTCTTTAATATATATTTTTTTGTATAGTTATTGTTAACTATGATAGTCGTAATCGTTATAATGTGAATGGCCCTTAAAAGTGTAACTCTGCTTCGCCCCACATTACCACCTTGGGTGTGCATTATTTTTGAATAATTTTTGAACATTTTTTAAAATATTTTTGTTACTTATTCCTTACTAAATGCATTAGCTGATACGAACTTACAATGCTTCTACAATATTTATTTATATTAAATTCATGTTAATTTTCAGCATTTGCTAATGCATTTTTTAAAGGGGATATTTCACAAGATTTTTTAAGATGTCAAATAAATCTTTAGTGCCCCCAGAGTTTGTATGTGAAGTTTTAGCTCAAAATATCATCAAAGATCAATTATTATAGCATGTTAAAATTGCCACTTTGTAGGTGTGAGCAAAAATGGGGCTGATTTAAATTATATGTAGCCTTTAAATCAGAAGCTGTAACTGTTGACATTAGTTTATGCATAGTAAACTGACATGAAAAACTGCATCGCTATTAACAAACATTAATAAATGCTGAAAAACAATATTGCTTATTGTTACTTCATGTAAGCTAATGCATTTACTAATGTTAACAAATACAACCTTATTGTAAAATGTTACCAAAATATCCCCTAAAAGCCTTATTTTCTTATTTCTGTTAAACTACATCAAAACCATTGTCAGTAAGATATATTTCAGAAATATTAAAAAAAACATATTAGCATTTTAATTATTTGAATCATTATTTTTAAATAGTTTTTTTAAAAACATAAATAATTATTTTAAGTATTACACAATATTCTTTTGAATCCTTTTGCAAGTAATCACAGTTTTTATATATTAAAAGCATTTAAGACTGCTTTGGATGTGTAGTTATGAAAACATCAAAATGAAAATCCAGCTACAGTCATTTTTTATTTTTTGCAATTTACATGTTTTCTATATAAAATTATCTAACACAATGTAAAGAACATTCAGTAACACTTTACAATAATGTTCATTAGTTAACATTAGTTAGTTAACATGAACAAATAATGAACTGCACCTATACAGCATTTATTCATCTTTGTTAATGTTAATTTCAACAATTACTAATACTTTATTCAAATCTTGATAACGTTAGTTAATGCACTGTGAACTAACATCAACAAACAATTAAAAGCTTTATTTTTATTAACTAACTTTAACAAAGATCAATAAATACTGTAACAAATGTATTGTTCATGGTTTGTTCATAATTAACTTATATTAACTAATAAACCTTATTGTAAAGTGTAGACATTCTGTAAAAATATAACCTTGATGTCTTTCGTATTTACTATGTCAAAGATTGAAATCAATGTGAAATCAAACTTTGATGCCCCCAATCTTATATTTAGATTAGAAGACCTTAGCATGGATTTCACAGACAGGGTCAGGTTTTAAAATTTTAAGAGTCATGAATATTCAATAATTATCAATAATTTTTATTTAAAGTTGTTTAATTTATTGCAAATAAATATAAAAAAAAAATCCAGGGTGCATGCACAGCTTTTGAAAATTCACTTCATAAAATTAGTTGATATCTCAAACATCTTACTTTGCAATACTCCCTCTCGCTCTGTATATAAACAATGTTTTCAATTAGTTTTTTTTCCACTCTAAACAAGCCGGGCATATATGATGTGACAGATATAAACGAGCACCTGCGAGCGGCTTTAAGGAAATCTCTGTTCACTCGTGAGCTTCATTAGGAGTGAGTTATGAAGGCGGCCTGTTTTCAGCAGGTGTGTATGACACAACCCAGGCTCAGGGCACATAAGAGAGCTATATAATGTGATCCGGTCTGTCTCTGAAGGAAACGGACCCGATTTCATATCGAGATTGATTAGTCGGCGTAAACTCATGCGGTGCAAACAGTATGAATGTTGCATGCGTGATTTTGAACTCTTAATTTGAGGGTAATCGTTAGAGACGGCAGCAAAAAGTTTGGAATCCTGCAAGTACGCAAATGCAGTTTTTCGAGACATTGATGTATAAACGTTCCACAAATTAAAGCTCTCATCCACAGGAAAGTGAGATCTATATCGTTCCTCTTAGACTTGAATGGAGATCTCTTGGAAAGCATATTGAATTTTTTTCTTTGCTTATCCTAAAGGAAAGAGCCCAGTAATGGCTCAAATTTGTCAAGAAACCACAGTCGACAATACAATCTCAAAACATTTCTCATCAAGACCACATGACGCGTGCTATGCCATCCGTATGCCATACCTTTTTTAATACCTCCACTCGTACTGTATGCAAACATCTGTCTCATTTGTGTATACGTTTATTACTCCGAGCCAATTTCAAGAGAGACATTTGAGACAAAGTTAATACTTAAATGAAACATAAATGAGAACTCCCGAGCAACCTCCGAGCTATAAACGCTTCCTCTGGTTATTTTTGATTCGAGGGCGGTCGTTTGGCTAACTGCAGGTTTAAACGTGTCTCTGTTCTCAATCAGAATTCAGTCTTTTCAAACAGAATCAACTCAGAATGAAACAGAACCGAACGCAGTCGGCAGGCAGATCTCAAACAGGCCGTACCGAGTTTCAATCCATAGAAATAAACATCTATTTAACGTTGAATTCCTGGATGTGTGCGCACTAGCCGATGTGTGTTATGCGTCTGTGTGCTCGCGCCGGCCATTATGGCGGCTTTTAAAACAGAATGTCACTCGTTACACACGGGCATGTGGCTTTGCTTAGGATGCCTGTTCTGTCCAATTAGAAACTGACGAAAGAGACCGAGGCAGGAGATCGGGCCAAACACACAACATGGAAAGAAACTGGAAGCCGTGTATGTGTGTGTGTGAGATAGATAGAAAGAGATTGATTGTGTGTTTGTGTATGTGGTCACTTCTCATGAAGTATGCATTAGTGACACACATACACACACGCGCGGGGAGTATAGGGGGTTTCACATACGGTATCTGTCCGTAAGGTCGTGTCATGTTTCCACGGCAGAATAATGGAGGGCCGCTGTAACTGTCATGTTCTGCTCTTTTACTCACTGTCTCTCCGAATTCTCCTGTCAATCTCTCCGTTACTCTTCCTTGGTCACAACATCCATCCATTCATCGCCCGCTCTCCTTCTTCTCCTCTTTGTGTGAGGTTCGCATTTACTTAAAAACCAAATGTTAGTCAAGTAGGTATATTTTTAGTAATTTTGCATTAACTTCATATTGAAAAAGCAGATTAAACAGCACCTATTTCTTTGCTAAAAAACAGCGTTATTTTGTGTATTTGGTATAATACAATTTGTTTGCGTGGTTTATGGTTAAAAAACACATTATTTTCCACATACCTTGCATTTTTGCAGCTCCAGATTTCACTTTCTTCCTGATACGCACGGATTTAAAAAGCTCTGTGTCCCTGATTGGCCAACAATCTGCACGTTGTGAAATCTGTACAGCTGGAAATGTGACGCTTCTTACCATGTTTGAAAGATTCAGTCGCAATGCTAACAGGAGTCTTACAGGCTGTGAGTCCGAAGCGGGAGGAATTATGATAATGTCGGTCTTGTCTACATCATTAATTCCGGGAAGTAAACTGTTGCCTACAATCTGTGTGTTTGTTGTAGTCCAAGAAAAGAGATTTACGTTGGAGACGATAACTCGCGGCATCGTTTACTTTGGGATTTGTACCTTTTGCATATCGTTAACATGTACTAATACACACTTATGCTGCGTTCAGACCAGCCGCGGTAGAGGAGATTTCAATGTTAAGTTAATGTGAAGACACGTTGATGCGCATCTGGAGGTCTCGCGGCGCGAATGAGGCGTTTAGCGCGGCAGATGCGATTTCGCCTCATTCTTGCGTCTTGAGCGTTGTTGCGGAAAACGCGTGAGTTGATAAATTTGAAGTTTGGGGCAAAAACGCGCCGTGTCAACAAATCAGGAGCTTGTTCTAATAGTGACGTGATTACAGAAAGCGAGCGGAGTCGCAGAAGCCCCTCCCATAATGCGAATTGCCGCATGAATGTTTCAATGACTAGAATTTCACGCGTGAATGAAGCGAGAAAACTCAAAATGTTCCAAGCGGCAAAGTAGACGCGGTAGACTCAAATTTGACGCCTCAAACGCGGCTGGTGTGAACCCACGGTTAGTCCAAAGTGGGAGGAATTATGATAATGTCGGTCTTGTCTACATCACCAATCCCAGGAATAAACTGTTGCCTACAATCTGTGTGTTTGTTGTAGTCCAAGAAAAGAGATTTACGTTTGAGACGATAACTCGCGTCATCGTTTACTTTGGGGTTTGTAACTTTTGCATATCGTTAATATGTACTAATACACACTTATGCTGCGTTCACACCAGCCGCGGTAGAGATGTCAAGCGCAAGTGATTTCAATGTTAAGTCAATGTAAAAACGCATTGACGCGCATCTGGAGGTCTCGGGGCCCGAATGAGGCGTTTAGTGCGGCAGAAGCGATTCCGCCTCATTCGCGCGTCTTGAGCGTTGTCGGGGAAAACGCGTGAGTTGATAAATTTGAACTTTAGCGCAAAAACGTGCTGTGTTCACAAATCAGGAGCTTGTTCTAGTAGTGACGTGATTACAGAAAGCAAGCGGAGTCGCAGAAGCCCCTCCCATAATGCGAATTGGCGCATGAATGTCTCAATGACTAGAATTTCACGCGTGAATGAAGCGAGAAAACTCAAAACGTTCAAGCTGCAAAGTAGACGCGGTAGACTCAAATTTGACGCCTCAAACGCGGCTGGTGTGAACCCACGGTTAGTCCAAAGTGGGAGGATTTATGATAATGTCGGTCTTGTCTACATCACCAATCCCAGGAAGTCAACTGTTGCCTACAATCCATGTGTTTGTTGTAGTCCAAGAAAAGAGATTTACATTGGAGACGATAACGATTTGTACCTTTTGCATATCGTTAACATGTACTAATACACACTTATGCTGCGTTCACACCAGCCACGGTAGAGGCAGCAAGCGCGAGTGATTTCAACGTTAAGTCAATGTAAAGACGCGTTAAAGCGCGTCTGGAGATCTGGCGGCACGGATGAGGCATTTAGCGTGGCGCGGTAGATGCGATTCTGCCTCATCCGCGCGTCTAGTTTGCGCGAATGGCGCGAATTTAGCATTGCCGCGGCAAACGCGCGAGTTGAAAATGTTTAACTTTGGTGGAAAAATTTGTCGCGGTAACCATTCAGGAGCTTGCTCTAGTAGTGACTTGATTAAGAAAGCGAGCGGAGTCGCAGAAGCCCCTCCCATGACGCAAATTTCTGCATGAATATCTCAATGACTAGAATTTCACGCACAGCTTTCACGCGCGAATGAAGTGAGTAAACTCTAAATGTTCAAGTGGCAAACTAGACGCAGTAGACGCGAATTTTACGCCTCAGACGCGGCTGGTGTGAACCCACGGTTAGTCTGAAGTGGGAGGAATTATGATAATGTCGGTCTTGTCTACATCACCAATCCCAGGAATAAACTGTTGCCTACAATCCGTGTGTTTGTTGTAGTCCTAGAAAAGAGGTTTACGTCGGAAACCATAACTCGCATCATTCGTTACTTTGGGGTTTGTACCTTTTGCATATCATTAACATGTACTAATACACACTTACACACCAAAGAAAATGTAAAAACGTGAATGGGACAATAGGTGCTCTTTAAGCTAGGATGAATTTTCATACTGGTCCAAATTGGTTCGGTAATTGTCTTTTTGGTGGACTCTCATAAATGAAGATATAAAAGCTCTCACTGGGGTGATACATACTGGTATCTCGGAGGTACACATTGGTACCAAATCTATACATATCTGTACATAAATGGTGCATATTAGGACCTTTTTAAAGGGTACCACTGCCCCATTGAAAGCTTTTGTACCTTTTCTTGTGACACTGTATTAACAATAAATCTGGTCAAACTTGTTTTACTGGTTATGCTACCTGGTTAATAGATAAGTAAAAAATATAAAAGTTTTTTCAGTTCCACTGAGATATACATACTGTATCTCTCTCTCTCACTCTCTCTCTCTCTCTCTCTCTCTCTCTCTCTCTCTCTCTCTCTCTCTCTCGCAATATGGGGTTTCAGAATGGGGTTTTAATGAGATTTTATAGAGATGTGGAGAGCTTGGAAGCTCAACATATGGAACTGGAATGTCACGAAACCTTTAAAACACGGTGCAGGGGATCATGATGTATGATGACAAGAAACCAAGAGCGAAACAGAAAACGGCGAGAGAAAAAATGAAGACATCTTGCTGGATTCTAGCTGGTTAAAGCTGGTCAACTTTATGACCTGCTACTGTTTAGTTGCTGTCGACCGGCTAATGACCAGCTTAGACTAGCTTGATGTCAACTACCATGTTCCAAAACACGGCTAACATCTTAAATGAGATTTTCCAGCAGTGAAGACAGTGAAAAGAGAGGGAGTCTCAGTCCCATCCTGCTGCTTTTCCCCCATTGTGAGACGTAAACAATGCTAGTTTTGATAACCTTCGACCTTTCAGTATATGAATCCAACCGAGGAGACAAAAACTCCAGCAGCTGCTCTGGAGAGGCTGGAAGAGAGGAAGAACAGATGAGAAAGAGAAGAATGAGGGAGAAAACGCGCTAATTAAAGTCTTAATTAAAAGAAGCTTTCCGCTCTGGGGCAAATGATTTGCCTCTGTATACACACACACACACACAGCTGAAACGGCCCTCTTATAGAAATGTTACCTCCGTATTGTTCGCGCTGACATGTTTCACACATTTTCTGACAGCAGACAAGCTTTATAGTAAAGCTGTAACACGAGCTGTTAAGGCCGAAGTGGGTTTATATTTCTAAAGAGTTGTAATATAAACACATTAGCGCTGCGTGATTAGCCGAAGTACTCGGCCTTAACTGGATTTTAATTAATTTAGGATGGCAAAAGCTAAATTTGATGTTTTAAAGCCGTTTTGTTCTCTCTGCCAAACGTTGTTTATTTTGATTGGTTTTACCGTGTTTTCATTTTTCGACTGGTGTATTTGCAGGTTAATCCAAGTGTGGCTTTTTATCAAACGTTGGATAACGGAAATGGTGTTAGAATCCAGGCCAGTAATGTTAACTGTCTGCCATTGCTAGAAAAACATTCTTAGACCCAAAAGATTAGCCTGTTATCACAAGATGATTTCACTGTTTTAAACTAACATTACAAAGCTAGTTTGACTTTGAAAATAAATACAAATGGTGTAAAAATAACTTCTGAAAGATGTCAGAAATGGCTGACGTTTTTTAATAATGTGACGCATTCGTTCGCTCTAAAAATGACTGGGTTGTTTTTAACCTATGCTGGTTAAATATTGGACAGAACACATGCTGGGTTTAAAATTACCCAATTTTGGGTTGTGTTATGCAAGCTTAGGATATAATAACCCAGCATTGGGTCAATTTTAACCCATGCAGTGTTGTGTTTTGTCCAATATTTACCCAGCATGGTAAAAATAGCTTTTTAAAGTGTTTGCCCGACGTTTTACATACCTCTTTCTAAATGCTTGCTAAACATAACTGATTTAATTAAAAAATGTTTTTAAAGAATGTTAAACTTTATTAGCTCAGTGGTAGAGAATTGCATTAATGGCACAAAAAGGTTGTGGGTTCGATCCCAGGGAACACGCGTAGGGGAGAGTGGGGGCAAAAGTAAAATTTTTCAGAAAAACTTTTAAAGATAATGTTATAGACAGAGATATAGTTTTGCTGTGGTCAGTAACTCACAAGTGTGGTCTATCAATACCAGGTGGAATTTTGTAAAAATGTAAACGACTTCAGTATAATTTCATTTTAAATAGAAGTAGTAAATTGTTACTTTCGACCCCACCTGCAGGGACGAAAGTAACACAACAAAACAAGATAGATTTTTTTGTGCTACACTTGTTTTTATTAAATGTACATGACTATGACGTGGTTAATAGGTTACTGCAAACATATTGTAATTTATCTTTGTAAAAAATAATGAAATTACATTTTCATTTTAAATTTTAGTGTTATCAAATGTTTCGAAAGCAACAGTACAAACTTAAATTGTTGAGAATAAAACATTTTTTTAACAGTTTGAACACTATGAAAATGAAATTAAATCAAATTGGTATAATATCGTCCCGACAGGATCTCCTTACATTTAAACCCGATTTATTTATTTTGAAAAACTCAGAGAGGTCAAACTTCAGGATGTGTTATAGCAGTGGTTCTCAAACTGGGGTCCGGGGCCCCCAGGGGGGCCGCGAGATGGTGCCAGGGGGCCCCAGTTTTATGACACTTTTTAAAATACATTCATTTATCATGAATTCTGTGTAATTAAACCTAAAAAGAAATAAGGCTACTAACCAACAGCACTACTTTGTATAACTTAATATGTTTTGATGAATTAAAATGTAAAATTTTAGAAAAGTTTTTGTCATAAATTTTCTTTGGGGGGGCCGCAAAGGATTGCACCGTACACAAGGGGGGCTGAACGGGAAAGAACAAAATGACCGCTTTAGGAATTTACTTATCGTGGTTGAAAACACCTTTCTGGATCTACATGCAGAAAACGGTGTATAAATAATGCAATATTTGTCAGCTCTGTCAAGGGTTGTGTGCCTAAGATGCTGTCGTAGATTGGGATGCAAATGTTATCAGGGCTCGGAGAAAATCACTTTGTTACATTCGTCCCGCATTACTTTTGCCCCGGTTCTCCCCTAATTATAAAATGTATCCCTTGTAATGCAGTGTAAGCTGCTTGGGATAAAATGCATAAATGTAAACTTTGTAAACTTGTCACCATGTTTGCACCCACGTCTGTGATTTCACTTTTCACATTTTCTGATGTGTGGTTTTGTTGCATTTTTCTCTGTAAAAATAAGTTTGGTGCCTTAAATTTTGTAAAATCAAAGTCATTTTAACTTAAAATTGTTATATTAAGTTGTAACAATTAATGAGTTGCTGTACATTATTAAAATAAGTTGAAATTGCTTAATTTATTTTGACAAGTTGACAGAATGTAAAAACATTTTAAAATAGTAAAAAAGTAAATTACTTGAAGATCCAATTTGATTGTACTTCAAAATTTAAAGGGATAGTTCACACAAAAATAAAAATTCTGTCATCATTTACTCACTCTCATGTTGTTACAAACATGTATAAATTTCTATGTTCTGATGAACCCGAAGAAAGATATTTTGAGAAATGTTTGTATCGTTCACGAGCCCCATTCACTTCCATAGTACTCTTTATTCCTACTATTGAAGTGAATAGGGCTCACCAACGGTTTGGTTACAAACATTCATCAAAATATCTTTTTTTTGTTAATCAGAATAAAGAAATTTATACAGGTTTGTAACAACATGAGAGGGAGCAAATGATGACAGAATTTTAATTTTTGGGTGAATTATCCCTTTAATGCACCAAAATATTTTCAGTGGATTTGAATGTAGCACAAGACTAGACCAAGCAGACCAATAGCAAGAGTTTTATTATCTCAGCGTATCATTATTTCTAGTGGCACATTTTTAAACTCATTGCCACGAGAAACAATGTACTTGGACCAAATCCAAGTACCAAATCAATGAACTAAAATCATTATTTAAGACCTTACCATCATTGCTAGCAGTCAGTAGTACAGTACTGTATGTGTTTGTTTGACGTTTTACACTGCATGTATGTTTCCTGTAAGACGGCCCTGTGTTTCTTACCACGTGTGTTAACTTGTAAAGGCATGAGGGCAATTTGGACACAAACATCATTAGGCTTTCATTTAAACCTGTGAGACAAAACATTCTGCCCCAAAAACCCCTGGGAAAAGTAGCCCCCATCTTACGCTTCGGTACGAAAGCCCCTCTTCCTTGATTGTTGAATGAGTGGGTGGGTGTGTGTAAGATGAGATGGATAAAAGCTTGGATTGAAAATGAAGTGTGTACACAGCGTCTGCGAGCGTACGTGTGTGTTTTCCTCTCCAGGACGTAGACAAACGGCAGAGGCGAATGAGAAATGAAATGTGTTCTTACGCACACGCACAGGTTGGCCGTGTGATGTTCGGCGGGCCGGCGTGGAGATGTGTCTGTGTGTCAGATGCCAGAGTCAGGGGAGCAGGGCCATTTGTCACGCGGGGGGTTTGATTATGTTCGGGATCCCTCTCGCCGGGCCGTGTGATCAACGTTGACCCTCTCTGACAGAGACTCTGCCTTCATTATGTCACCAGGGCTCAGGTGTCACACCGGCCGCGCTCTAACCGTTTCTCTGACAGTAGCACACATTCAACTCATCACTCTTCTGCTGTCTTGCACAGCGTCTGTGTGTGTAATGCTTAAGAGTTGTGCTTTTTACTTACTGTGTATAGGCCAGTCTGATCTCATGAGAATTCGTACATATTTCACGAGTTGGCAACTTTGTATGATTTGATACGTAGTTAATCGTGCAAAATCGTACGGTTATCATAAAAAACAATAACGAAACTCCACCTCTAACCCCAACATCACAGGGGTCAAGGCAAATCGTAAAAAATTTTACAAATGTGGACGTACGAATTAATGCGAATTAGCCACCGAATTAGCCAATTACGACGTATGAATTGCCTTGTGATAGCGTTGGTCATCACATTTTTTCTCATCAGGAGTGTTACTGTTATTTACTTGATGTTGGGTTTTTTCTAATAGTATTGTGTGACATCATTAAAATCTATCTGTCTGTCTGTCTGTCTGTCTGTCTGTCTGTCTATCTATCTATCTATCTATCTATCTATCTATCTATCTATCTATCTATCTATCTATCTACAGTATCCATCTATCCATTTATCTATCCATCCATCCATCCTTCAATCTATTTGTCTGTCTGTCTGTCTGTCTGTCTGTCTGTCTGTCTGTCTGTCTATCTATCTATCTATCTATCTATCTATCTATCTATCTATCTATCTATCTATCTACCTACAGTACAATCTATCCATTTATCTATCCATTTTTCTATCCATCCGTCCATCCATCCTGCAATCTGTCTGTCTGTCTGTCTGTCTGTCTGTCTGTCTATCTATCTATCTATCTATCTATCTATCTATCTATCTATCTACAGTATCCATCTATCCATTTATCTATCCATCCATCCATCCTTCAATCTATTTATCTATCCATCCATCCATCCTTCAATCTATTTGTCTGTCTGTCTGTCTGTCTGTCTGTCTGTCTGTCTGTCTATCTATCTATCTATCTATCTATCTATCTATCTACAGTATCCATCTATCCATTTATCTATCCATCCATCCTTCAATCTATTTGTCTGTCTGTCTGTCTGTTTGTCTGTCTATCTATCTATCTACAGTATCCATCTATCCATTTATCTATCCATTTATCTATCCATCCATCCTTCAATCTGTCTGTCTGTCTGTCTGTCTGTTTATCTATCTATCTATCTATCTATCTATCTATCTATCTATCTATCTATCTATCTATCTATCTATCTATCTATCTATCTATCTACAGTATCCATCTATCCATTTATCTATCCATTTATCTATCCATCCATCCTTCAATCTGTCTGTCTGTCTGTTTATCTATCTATCTATCTATCTATCTATCTATCTATCTATCTATCTATCTATCTATCTATCTGTCTGTCTGTCTGTCTGTCTGTCTGTGTGTCTGTGTATCTATCTGTCCGTCCGTCCGTCTGTCTATAGTATCTATCTACAGTATCTATCTACTACAGTATCTATCTACAGTATCTATCTACTATCTATCTATCTATCTATCTATCTATCTATCTATCTATCTATCTATCTATCTATCTATCTATCTATCTATCTATCTATCTATCTATCATGTACCAAAGCAACTGAGAAAAACTGTAAATTATATTTATTATTAAAAAAGAATGTACCGTGCCCAAATAAGTATTGGGACAATAATGGCAAAACTGCTCTGTTTGCTGTGAAGTCAAGAAATGTTGAAACATTAAAAGGCAGATATGAGACAGCAGTACAGAATTGTATTAACCGAAAATGTAATCTACAAAAAACATTATGTAGAAGAGATTTGGGGGTTAGGGTGTAATTGGAATAAAGATAAAATAAAATTAGTAGGAATCCCAAATATTATGAAAAAAATGATGTTAAATCTGTTTTTCAAGGCAGGTATGCATTTATGCTTTCCAAAAGAGCGTCTATTAATTTTCATGTGTATAAAATTGGCAGGGATATTACCCGGTCACAGCATATGCTCAGAGCTCATTGTCTGTCAATAGCCTGTAATTTTTCAATTAGCTCTCATTAGAAGGCAAGGCTGTTGAAATCCCAACCCATGTATTTAGCCCCTGTGAAGTCCATGTGCGTAGCCATGTGTACGCGTGTATGATTAGTGGGTAGCGAGAGCAGAGGTGACAGAATTCCTCCTCAAATATTTTGTCTTCATTTTTCTGGCACAGGGGCTGTAATTACAGAGCACCACTTCATTACTGGTGCCTTCATGTTTTATGCATTCTGTTCATTTAGAGGCTTATTAACAACACTGCAGCCAGCAGCTCGGCCCGTGCGAGCGAGCGAGTGAGGGAGCATGTGGCGCCATTTTTGCGTAAAGGACTTTAAGAAGTTAATCCTTCATAAAAGTTTATTTCCATGTGTTTGTCCTTTAAAGGTCCTGTGACATCAGAAACGGGTTTTGTGGCATTTATTGCCATGCTTGCATCGAAAACTTTTAGGAAGTCAACATAAAAACAAGCTTATTGTATTTTGGATGATTCTAATTTTGATACTTAATACAAAATTACATATTGCATTTCTTAAATGTAAGCTCGGTAACTTTGACTTTCTTGTTTGTGCAGTAGATTGTAATGGCGTGTAGTGTTGGTTTTTGGGGTGGGAGGGTCACATCGATACTGAAAAAGCCAGTTTGCCCCTAAATGTAAAAAGGCTCTCCATAGTGTTTTCATAGTGATAAAGGGAATAAGAAAGGTTGCAAGGGGGCATATCTGGAAGTTTGGGGCAAGTTAAAGGCCATACAAAGGGGTTAGGGTGCTAAAGGAGGGGCGTATATGTACGTGCACATGTGTGAATAGGGGTGAATGACTCCACCTTCCTGCTCTGAATCAAATCCATCTGCATTCAGCATTGAGACTGATGAGACCAATTTGGCAGCCCACACTTTTACACCGAGATTGATGAAGAACCAGAGAGATATAGAGCGAGATCGGACCGATATCAAGGGTGTGGAATAAAAACGGCAGAGTCGGAGAGACGAAGCCAGGCTCTCCCCCCTCGCCGTAGCCGTGGGCCACCCTTTTCCTGTGGGGTGAATAAAAGCTAATAGGCTAACGCTAGCGGCCCTGACTGCTGATTCTGATGGATGTGGTGTGTCAGGCGCGCACGAACGATGGCTCTTTGATAAGACTTATCATCCACCTCACTCCATAAATATTTTATCAAGCATAATGGAAATTGTCAAATCAATCTAATTGTGTAATACATTATGAAGACATCAAAATTAAACAAAGCACATATGCTATCATTTGGCTTTATGATCGGGCAGCGGGACAGACGGCCCACGGGGGCCCCGCGAGGCCCCGGGGCTGGCAGCGCCAACGCTAGAAATACGTCTCCCCGGCGATGGCCGTCGCCCTGACAACGCGGACTCCATCACTGGATCAATTTCTCAAATGTGGACAACTGTGCAGTGTAATCAGGATATGGCCGGATGGCGTCAGGCCACGGTGACTGTGTGTGTGTGAGCGTTTCTCGTACCTGCCCATGGTTTTCTGATACGTTTGTAATGGTTTGTCAACTTAGCAAAATGATTAAAGAATAACCGGAGGGATTTTGTCTTTGTCACATAGGGACAGTGTTTGATGTTTTGTGTGTGTGTGTCTGAGACTGTATCAGTGTGATTCATCAAACTCTGCCTGAAAGGATACACAGGTGAGGAGACACGGCTGGACTAAAGAATAAGATGGAAAACAAACAGAGAAAACTGATCAAACGGTAACAGTGTTTGACAGGAGACAGGCACACACAGATAGTACGAGATACGTATAAATCAAACCCTTCAGTTGCGTGGTAGCAGGTAAAACACCTTTGAATGGTACTGGCTAGATTTAATCCATGACAAACACAAACCTTTAACTAACAAATTAATTACCAGAACATTGTGTTACCGTGCGTTCACACCAGATGCGAGTTCAACGATTCGTGCGAGTAGATTACATACAAAGTCAATGCAAAGACTAGGGCTGGGTATCGATTCAGATGTTCCAGATTGATTTGATTTCGATTCGCAAGCTATCAAATCAATTCGATTTCGATTCTCGATTCAATTCCGATTTTCGCTCCGATTTTCATACTCGTTTTTCGATTCAACTCAGTGAATATAGATTATATAGAATATTATATTAGAATATATTAAATTATATTAGAATATTATATATTATATTATATTAGAATATATTAGAATAAAGACTGAATGAATGACAGGCTCGCCTCTCGCTCCTTGGTAACATCGCGCAAGGAAAAAAAGAGGTTGACATCTAGTGGAGATTTGGTGTGTATGTAGCATTAGTAGCAGAAAGTTGTGGGTTCGATCCCAGGGAGCTTGTATGCCCTGTAAGTTGACAAAAGTGTAAGTCGATATCCACTGTAAGTGAATAAAAGCGTTTGCCACGTGTGAATCCATAAGTGTAAAATCATTACGAGTTGGATTTTGTATATGAATACATCAATGCATGCACTAAAATATTTTTTCTATGCTAATATTACTGGATATAATAATGATGGATATATGCAAAATAAAGAACAGCCAAAAAAGCGGACGAAAAATTTATTTATTAAAATAAAATACTGTTTTGTACAAAAGCCATAACAGCGAATACAGTGCGAAATAAGTATATATAAGTCTTATTAATTTTTAACAATTACACAAAACATTAAATCTGCCCAAACAGCATTAACTCTCCATAGAAATGTTTTTGGGAGATCGTCCATCTTATAATAGATATTTTGTGATGTTAAAGCTCAAGTTAAAGCTCATTTTACATTATTATTTTGAAGCTAGATATAATTGATTTTATTGTATAAACCATTGTCATCATTTAGTGAATTTTGGGTTTCTCAGAAGTAAATTTGTGTTACTGTAGCTCAGCTGTAATAGCACGTTGTTTCATTATGAATCATTTAATAATACGATTTAAAATATTTAATGTTTTTATTGAGTAAATGTAACTCATGGATACGTTTTTCTGTGTAGTTCAAGTCTCTTATTTTAACACATTTTCACCGGACATTCATTTTTATTTCAACCTCTATGTGTGTGTTGTTTTGTTCGTTGTGTCAGGTCTGAATAAGCAGTCGACTGGGATTGTGGCTCATTAAACCGAATGCAACAGTCCAGCCCTCATAAAAACTCATCTGGCATAGAGAGAGAGAAAGAGAGAGAGGGCGAGCGAGCGAGCATATGCTGGCTGTCTGTGGTTAGGGACTCTTAATGCTATAAAGTGCTCTAGTTGATATGCGTGCAGCCGCACTGCTCCGTCAATGATATTGATTGTGGTTTAGGATTCTGCCACATTAACCCTGTGTGTGTACTTGGCTACAGTTTGGGAACAAAATTTCGAAGCAACTAATTCTGACAAAACCACTCTTTGGGGAAAATTTGGGGACTTTCACATAAAAAATATAATAAATTGTTTTTATCCTTGCTAAGTGGATGCATCTGTGTATTGTAAATACTTAGATTAGTAACACTTTTAATAAGGTTGTGTTTGTTAAAGGATTAGCTAGCATGAACTAACAATAAGCAATATAGCTTTAATTTCAGCATTTAATAATCTTTGTTAATGTTCGTCATGCCAATACAATTGTTCATGTTAACAGTTACAACTTTAGATTTTACAAATATTTTAGTGAATGCTGAAATTAACACAAACTAAGATTAACAATTGCTTTAGAAGTATTGTTTTAGTATTTTTAGTTCATGTTGACTATTGCATAAACTGATTTTATCAACTACAACCTAATACAGATTTTTTAAATATGTTTTACGTCTTGCATGAAACACAACAAACCTTTTCTGCAGAAATATCTAAACCCCTCCAATGACAATTGATCCATTATTCATATGTTTTTCTGTAACACAAATTAAGATTTGAAGTAGCAAAAATATATTTTCCGATTGCATGCATTTTAATAGTCTCTCTCTCTAGCTCTCTCTCTCTTTCTCTCTCTCTCTCTTTGCTCGCTTGCTCTCTTTTTCTCTCTCACGGACAAACATGCATCTTTATCCAGTGCTTGTTGTCAGACAACATTAGATAATTAATAGGTCATTTGTCAGGCTTGTGAGAAACATGTTAAAGTCCCACTGCTCTCAGAACAGCCAGCTGTCTGCTGCACACAAACACACACACACACACACACACACACACAGTCTTTAAATTAATTAGCATTAGCAGTGATTAATAATAAGCCTCTTATGGTTGAGATGTTTGCATATGTGTGTGTGAGAGTGTATATCTGTGTGTGTGTGTGTGTGTGTGTAAGCAGTCACAGCGTGGCTTGTTGTACAGTGTTAATTGGTGTGCACTGCATTGTGTTTTAATGAAGTGTTTTTCAATGCAGTCAATGACTAACAGAAGTAGCTGGAGACAATGTGCTCATTAATTAAGACACTCTTAGTAAGTCACACAGGTCACAGTGCTAGTATGGGTATGTTCAGAATGGAATACTTGCATACTGCTTATCGCATACTTATCGTAGTTGCGTACTATAAAATGTTTCAGATCATAGCACAGTACGTTATTGCGTACACTATTTTTACAGATATTGTTATTTTGCAAGTATAATTCAGTTAGTGTCATTCAATTATCGATCCGTAAAAAAAATACAATTTGGTTTATATTTAATATGAAAAATCACATAAAAATCACAGATTATAATAGGCATGAGCCGGTTACCGGTTTCAAGGTTGAAAAAGTCTAGGTTTTAAAACCACTACAATTTTTCTGTTATACCATTTGGTATGAGCTGTGTTTACACAAAATTAAATTCATGTAATTAATTTGATGTTTATATTTAATATATACATTTTTTTTAAGAATATTATAATTAAAGGCTTTATTTTTACCTGATATACATGTTGTAAAATATATATTGTCCAGTTGAAAAATTGTTTAAGCAAACATTTGAAAATAACACATTTTAGTGTTCCAATGGCAATACCACAACACCGTGGTATTTTGGTTTAAGGTTATCATACCACCAAAGTGTCATACCGGCCCATGCCTAGTTCATCTGTTACTCTCAAAATTAAATGTCAGGTTGAATACATTGCTTCATGAGATACAGCTACAAAATATTTTTATTTTGCATTTTTCAGCTAATTTAAAGGGATAGTTCACCCAAAAATGAAAATTCTGCTATCATTTTCTTATCTTCATGTTGTTCTAAACCTGTATGAGTTTCTTTTTTCTGATGACCACAAAAGTAGATATTTTGATAAATGATGGTAAGCATACAGCTAATTGTAACCATTGACTTCCATAGTATCAAAAACAAATATTATGGAAGTATTGTGATAAATGATGGTAAGCACACAGTTGACTGTACCCGTTGAATCCCATCGTATTTGTTTTTCCTACTATGGAAGTTAATGGTTACAATCAGCTGTATGCTTACCATCATTTCTCAAAATATCTTCTTTTGTAGTCATCAGAAAAAAGAAGCTCATACAGGTTTAGAACAACACGAGGATGAGAAAATGATGACAGAATTTTCATTTTTGAGTGTACTGTCCCTTTAAAAAATATTTTTTGCTATTTAGGAAAATAATGATTAAATAAGATTCATTGAAAGAGCATTGTAATTGATATAGCGTCTTACGCCGCATTCAGACAGCCAGCGATTGTCATCGCTGTGTGTCGCCCGTCTCTTTCACTGAGGCGTTTCTAAATCTGCTTGTCATAAACAAATGAGTACCATCTACGCCAGTAACTGACGAGAGAAGGATGACGTGAACTCCACTGCTTCGTTCTCATTGGTAGTCGCTCCCGAAATTCGCTCCACATTTGCATAAAGTTAAACTTTTCTTAATTTTCTCACGTCGCTGGACACGCCCATACGGTCGCCAACGGTCACTTTCGCTCGTGCCGCCGGAAGTCGCCCGGTTTCCATTGAAATGAATGAGATTGCGTCGCTCTGCTACTGCTGGTCGCTGACTGTCTGAATGGGGGGTTAGTATGCACTCTTAAAAAAGCAATGCCACAGAAGAACCTTTTTTTCTGGTTCTCCAAAGAACATCTTATGTCAAAGGTTCTTTAAAGGATCATTTTATCTTACCTTTTTATTGTCTGGAGAACATGTATCAACTTCATTAAACCTTTTGTGCAACAAAAAGGTTCTGTGGATGTTGAAGGTTCTGTATGTAACCATACAGCCCGACAAAGACCATTCTGGAACCTTTACCCTTAAAATTGTACTGAATATCTTGCCAAATAATTCATTACATACATACATTCTTAAAACAGCCCAGTCTCACGAAATTTCGTTATATAGTCACGTCATTTTTAGATTTTTTTGGTGGAAAACGAATTTCCGCGTTTTTTCGTGACTGTATAACGAATTCCTGTCTTCGTGTAATTATCACGTATTGGTTACTCAACTGTTTTGTCCTATTTTCTTACCATTGTCGCTTCGGTTTAGGGTTAGATTTACATAAAATGACATCCCTACCCAAACCCAACTCTAACCCTAACGCCAGGCGATAAATCAGAAAAAATAGTATAAACCAATATATAAAGTGACATTCTAATGCAAGCACCAAATCTAACCCTAAACCGAAGGGACAATGGTTTAAAAATAGGAAAAAGCAGTTGAGTAACCAATACGTGATAATCACACGGAAACAGGAATTCGTTATACGATCACGAAAAAACGCTGAAATTCGTGATAATATCACGAAACCTTGTGAGACTGGGTAGCTTAAAAATAAAGATGCTTCACAATGCCACAGAAGAACCATTTTTGGCTGTATGTTTCAAAAAAGCTTCTTCAGATTATAAAAAGAAACTGTTCTTTTGTCAAAGTACCTTTGACTGAATGGTTCTTAGAGGAACCAATAAAATGGTTCTTTTAAGAGTGTGTCGAAAATTGCATGCATATCCAATCTAAAAAACAGCACGTATTCCATTCTAAGCATACCTTATGTGTTTTTCTTGTGCTTGAGAAAATCTGTGTGTGATTCATTGAAGAGGGATTGTGTGAACGGTCATTGAGTTAATACTTGCAGTCTGAATTTGTAGGATTCTCATCCTGATCCTCTGGCTCTCTCATTCAGTTCACTGTCTGGGTTAATTATGTATTGTGTGGACTGCTCCTCTTTCCCTTTGGGCCGTAGACTTAAATCTGCTCTAAACGCACGCACACAAACACAGATGCACACACTCATACACATACTCGCATACTCTTTTTAAACATCCAATCAGCCAGGCCATTGAGAAGACAAATGTACTCATTTAGTCCAGCCGGTCTCCAGTGGCCAGCGAGAGAGTCGGGTCTTAATTCTCTACACAAAGGCTGGTAACAGAGTCTCGGGTTTGTTAGCGAGCGTCTCGTGAATGTGGCGTGGCTTCTGCAGCGATTTGTAGCTATGCTGGGAAGACCTTGAAGGCTTTTCTGTATCTGTCAGCGTAGCGCCGAGACTTGTTCGCACCGAGACCGTTACAAATAAGCGCGCTTTGTCTAATTTGAGTAATGTCTCAGGCGTATGGGTGATGGCTAACACATCCTCTTGTTCGGTTTAAATAAATTCACGTTTTGGCAAATGTATGTTTGGCTAATATTCGGAAGATGTTGACAAAGAGATTAGGTCTGGCAGCGAACAAAATAAAGTCGATATTGATACACCATAGAAAATTCATTTCAGTCATAGTCTTGGCTAAATAATTCCCGGCTGGGAAACGGGCCCAGTGCGCTTGTAACAGTCATCGGACTGCTTTGTTGCTTATCAGGTCGGGTTTCTCCTCTCGCAGCCCTCTGGCTGTCTCTCGATGAAGTCATAAATCCTGACCCGGTAAAAACAGATCTTCCCGTTGTCATTAGTAGCCTGAAGCGTGCAGAATGTGAACATATACACCGGGATGATGTGAAGTCCAGCCCAGGAAGATGGAGAAATCGTGGTTGTTGTCACCAAACAGGCATTAAACACATGTATGAGCTCTTTGTCTCTTAAAAGTGGCTTCATCCACAACAGTTTCAGTCTGTTGGCATTTGTTGGGACATGACGTTCCAAACATAACGTTGTTTTTTCGGGGCAGGCGTGAAGCCGTCTTAAGTGAGCTGTGAATAGTGGCAGGTGGGACGTGTTTCATCGGCCGTTTGTGCTTGGGTTGGCGAAAGTAGGAAATGTTTCTGTAGCATTGCTTTGTCGCTTTTTCGGGCCGAAGGGTCCGGTTGTCAAATACGTTAAGCATGAAGGAGGTATGTGTGTAAACAGAGATTGAGAGAGTGGAGGGTGCAGCATTTCTTAGATCCTTTCTTTTTTAATCTGCCCCTTCAATCATTTCGCTTAAAGACTCGTATCTCAGCACAGCCCCTTAGAGAACCTTGTTTCTATATTTACAGACTACAGTACTGCAGGGTGTGTGTATGTGTGTGTTCTGCCACGTGTACTCTGATTTTGGTTCTGTAGGTGTGTGTGTGTGCGCGTACGTCCTGACGTCCGCGGGCGTTGACTGGGTCACCTCTCTATTAGGGCGTGTTGTCATGGTGATTAATGGCTGGTTCTATCATCTTTAATGCTGGTGGTAATGACGCGGGGTCCCGTGCCGCCCACAGTAATCGCGTGATGTATGAGCACGGCAGAACCTCGGAGCAGAGGTGAAAACTACACACACGTACACACACACACACACACACACACACACAGTCACTGATGTTTACTCACAAAATTATAAGTAATGAACTGACTTGCATGCCATAAGCGATGCATTATATTTCATAATACGTACGGAATGGGTATCCCATTTATAATTTAGATTTTATATGTGCATATCTACTGTGGGGTCCAAGTCTGAGAGCATTAGTGAAAATGCTTATGTTTATTATAGTTGTAATTGAGTGCATTTTTCTTAATATACACATTATGTTTTTAACATAACAATTTGGAAATGAACGTGCACGTTGTTTTATTTGGTTTGACAATGTGCAGTCCAGCTGGCATGGAAATACATTTCAGTAGCCATGTTTCCATCACCATGATTTTATGCGCATTTTGAAGTATTGCATCAAAAACGAGTAATATTTCGAATATAAAAATTCCTTTAATCGCAAAAAAGTTTTTATGCTCGCTTGAGTTGGTTTTTGACTTATGCGAAAAAGATGAATTGCGAATAATGGGTGATGGAAACGCATTTGCCGAATAAATTCTGACGCAGCGAACATTAAACCCACGGGACTGACCGTCTAGCTGTTTCCGCTTATGTTATCTTTACCATATATGCGGCCCGATGTAGTCTTAATGCCCTTGCTGCTAGTGCCTGCATCAACAATTCCTTCTTTTGTGTATAGCATTAAGTTTTCCAATTACAAGCTACACTACTAATAAATTAATAACTTGTCCCATCATGACCACATACAGTCCTGTCTACACTGTAAAAAATATTTTTTTTTGTTAAATCAACTCAGATTTGCAAGTCATGTCAACAGAGATGAGTTGTCACAACTTATAAAATATAGTTGAGAAAAGTCAACTTAATTTTATAAGTTATAACAACTCAAATGTAGTTATAACAACTCATCTCTAGTCAAGATAAATAATAGTAAGTTGAAATTACTTTGAAATTTTAAGGCAACAAAGTATTTTTTTACAGTGTACTGTTGGTTACTGGGTTACCAATACCACCTTTATTCTCTCAAACAACTTGATGGAAACGCACATAATTCACATTTGTTTGTCTTTTTTTGCGAATTTTAAAAATATATGCTTCACGTTTGGATGAAAACCCAGTTATTATGATATCATTATTCTGAAAAACATCTTGTAAAAGTTAAAAAATTTTACCTGTTGTGCAAGGGAGGGTTTTTTATTGGTAAGACGGAAATCTTATGCTTTTAATACATTTTATATTTCTACATTTACATTTAGACATCTAGCAGATGATTTTTAGCAAAGCGACTAAGAAAAACAAGGAAATCATCAATGTGATTTGTCAGGAAAACAATACAAAGTCACATTTAGCTTTCAAAGTTTTACCGAGACACAATTCCATATTGCTGCAAGTTTAATCTCGTTATTTTGACTTTATTATTAAAATATTACGACCTTTTTCTCATTATATGACTTAATTCTTGAAATATAGGACTTTTTCCCCATAAATGTGACTTTTTTACTCAATAAAACTACTAGTTAAATCTTGCATTATTATCTCTTAATTTAATCTCGACTTTTATTTTATTTTTTTATTTTGGCTCTAATCCCCCTTCATACTTATCAGTAGAACGATGGCTTGATACTTTTAATACTGTATCTGTGTGTGTACAGTATAGAGTCTGTGAAGACAAATTTGTCTGTTAAGATGATGTTTATGTATGTAAACCACACCTTCAACCACTTTAATTGACATGGCATCAGTCTTTGTTCTTTTCTATATATTTTCATCAATCTATTTCTTCCTGATGCCCTTGTCTTAGTAAAGCTCGGAATACATTGCACGATTTTTGGCTGTCCCAGACGTAAGATTGCCATCGTGAAACAATCGTCACAATTTCTGTGGCTCTTTATCGTTGGTCGTTTTGTAGTACAGTGAGAAAGGTTCAAAGAAAGCCGTTTTCCCTGTCTTGCGTCCAAAAATAGCCTACGATAGTTTTCTGACAGTTTCAGAAATTCAGCATGATCACCACACAGTGTGTTTACAGCTACTACATGCGTACTGGTATTTGTTACCACTAGCGCATGTTGCAGCCGTCGAAGCCTCCGTGTCATCATCATACAGTCTACATGCTTGTCGTACGCAAGTTTAAACGATCCATGTCGCACAGTGTGATGAGGTAAAGATCTTATAAGAGTGCAAAAATCTTGCAGTGTATTCCGGGCTTAAGAGATAACAGTAGAGGCCAGATTAACCAAACGGGGCAAATAAGCAAGCCAGCGCAATTTCAAAAAAGCTCCGATCGGAGAGGTAAATTCTGCGGGTTATTGTCTAAAAAAGCATAAATTAAATATCACAGACGCAACAGCTGATTTTCATAATGACCAACACAATCTACTAAGAGAAGTGCAAATTAGTTCACAAATAAGCAGAGCTGATTTTGACTTCCGCACCATGGACAGCTGAAAATTCGTGGTGTGTAATCCCAGCCAGCGAAGCCATAGGACACTGAAACATTTAAATAATGTCATCCCAAAAAGTTTGCGTAAAAGAAAATCATAAGCAATAAGGTCAGTCGCAAAAATAACTAGACCACACCTTTTCAGCGCTATTTATCTTTAGTTACTCCCGACAGTCGTTATTTAACCCTAAAATGATGCTTTCCGTTGCACAAGCTGTTAGTAAATCTGGCCCTAAATGTCTTTATAGACACACATGTTCATTTAAAAGTCACTGGAACGGGTGGAACAGGAAGTGATGCGTTATGTTCTGTATTAAATGACAGGAAATGCTGCTATTCTTTAGTTTTCACAGATTGTTGGTAAGTGACATCAGTACTGGGACATTTATAGATTGTGTCACTGTTCTATTCTAGAATGTCTTATTCTAATCAAGGATGTTATATAGCATAGGTGACATTTTCCAGGACAATGCTGTCCATTTATCTCTATGACATCATAATTGTCCATACTGATGGTATCTCTTCAATTGAGGTTGGGGAACTATTTTCGGATACAGGTCTAGATTATAGGAAGTCTTGGGTTTCTTGCATTCTTTGCGCAACGAACTCACATCGTCAAGTTCCAAATTGGCGGTCGATAACTTTTCTTATCCTAATCTAATCGATTCAATCCAAACATATAAAACCAGCCTCACAAACCTTAAGGGAAGTCACTTAAACCTCACCACTTACCCACGCCAAACCCACGGTTCTTTATCTGCAATCTAATACCCAAACTTTTTTCAAGGAATACACCACATTATGCACTTCACCGTGGTATATTTTTCTTAAAGAGTCGTTTACCTTTCAGAAATATATATGTTTATAGTCCGAACGAAATCTCATATACTTTTGCTCGTCCCGTAACTTTTTCCCTCGTTTCTTAAACAGGCAGAATGAAGCCGATCATTTGGAGCTACAGGAAGGGAGGCTTGGCAGAGGACAGATTAAGTTACCTTTAAAAGCTCAGGGTTTGAAGACTGCGGCCAACTAGCTTTCACTCTCTCTGTGGGCAGGGGCAGGTTTAAATAGCACCGCTCAGACGATCATCGTGGCCTCTTGTGCTCAGTGAATCCGCAGGCGTGCGGTGGAGGCCCTAACCAGGTCCTCAGCTGTCATTTTAAAGTGCGCCTGCGTGCGCTCATATACATTTGTGTGTGTGCTGCAAAGTGAAATATTGTAAACGGCACAGAGGAGGACATCTGGAAAGACTTAGTGCGGGCTGGTCACCTGTGATTCAGAGGTAGTAGTTATATCTGTATTAAGCTCAAAATATCTTGAACTTAAAAGTTAAGATGTATCATTCTGAGGAAATATGGGGTGCAGAGGTCAGAGGTTTTTGACTTACATTACATAATGGCAATCTAGTCAGTATTTTTATCTGCTTGCTTTTCAAAGTTTGAGTATTTGGCATGTTCCTCATTATGCTTCAGTGACATTGTAAATCAGTGATGGCAGAACTTTTACCTGTACTGATTCAGAAAGGGACAAACCCATTTGGATTGTAATTTAATCTATGCTGGGTTGTTTCAACCCAAAATGCTGGGTCATTTTAACCCATTGTTGGGTCAAGTATAAACATTTTCTGGGTTAATTTAACCCAACCACGGCTGAGTGCGTCCCTTTTTCACCCAATGCTCTCAAGAGAACAAAACTAAGCAGACAATATTAAAAATATTTCAATATGAACTTCAATATGAAACATTTATCATCAAATTTAGCCAAATCCAGATTATTTTACTTAATCTGTCCAATCTAAATACATTTTAGCGCTCCATACTCCTGGAGGTACATTCACACTATAAGCGATTTTGTCGCTGTGTGTCGTTCGTCTTTTTCAACGAGGTCGTTAGGGGGCGTTTCTAAATCTGGTTTTCATGAACAAATAAGTAACGTCCACTCCAGCAACTGACGAGAAACGGATGACGTGACATTCACTGCTTCACCCTCATTGGTTGTCGCTCCAGAAAGTCGCTCATCATTTGCATAAAGTTGAACTTTTCTCAACTTTAGCCCTATTCGGATGGGATTAGTTTTAAGGGGGTAGATGGTGTAATGTAATTTTACCACAGGACGTCTGTAATATCAATTCAGACGGGATTAGAAATCTCAGGAAAACATTCAAATGTAGGAAGGGTAACTAGGTTTGCCAGCGCGTCACCTCTCGTCATCACGTGCACATTATCTTGCTTTCTGATATGTATGTTGTGTTGTTCAGGAAATGACTTCAGTGTTTCCCACAGGATTTTGAGAGACTGTGGTGGCGATGACGTCCCCCGCTAATTAGCATATATGTGACGTGTTTGCGTTTGATCTAGTGTTGGCACCTGAAAAATGTTTCACTTCTACTCTTTGATCTGTATCTGTATTTGATCTGTATTATATATCAAATTATATTTTAAGCCGAATTAAGTGTTAAATAGTGAAATAAAAATGTAAATGGGAATCATGAAAACTCTATTTGTGGGGGCCAGTGTTGATTCTGTGGTGGGCCACCACAAATAAATCAATGTATGGGAAACACTGGACTTGTAACTGACTTGTTTTTTTTTACCTAGAACGCAATTAAATGCTTCTTTAAGCGCTTTTATATTTGAAAGAAACCCGCAAAATAACATGAAATGGCGAAATTTACATATGGTGTATATTTACAGGTCTATTCGCACTGGATTAGTATTACCTGAGGTAATTTCTCCGGACCTTTTTACAGAAGGTAAAAGTCGCCGTAATCTTTACTGACATTGTCCGTAATGATTACTGAGCAGAAGCATTCGGACGGGACTAAAATCACTGAGAAGTTCTGATAAAAATTTACCCCACCTTCCAATGTAAAACTAATCCCGTCCGAATAGTACTTTTGTCGCGCGACTGGACATGCCCATCCAGTCGGCAATGGTCACTGTCACTCGTGTCGCCGGAAGTCGGCAAGCTTTCATTGAAATCGATGAGATTGCGTCGCAATGCTAGTCGCTGCTTATGTGAATGAGGCTTATGGCCGGTTTCATAGACAAGGCTTATTCCCCTAAATCACATTTTAAAAGGTACTTAAATGTCCTTATTTAACTAAGGCCTAATCTTAGCTTATTCTAAATATAAATCTGTGAAATCGGCCCCTATATTTTAGATGTAATATCTGAAATTTTTATCTGGGATTACTGTACCGTAGTAGACTACCACCTCATCACTTACTTGTAAGAGTATGTTTTAGGTTAATGTCGCCATTAAACGGAAGTAGCGATTGCATGGCTCAACATAAAGGACTGCCCGGTGGCCCGGGGCAAGCGTGAGAGACAGTCGGGCCAGTAAAAAGTATTGTCACTTGCTGCCAGTGCTTCACCCTCAGTCACTAAAATATATTTTCATCAAATGTATATTATTTAACATCTTGGAAGCAGAGATTTACTTGAGTAAAACACGACGAAAGAAACAATGCAATATTTTGCACAGTTTGCTGTCAGTTTACAGGTAAAGCAGAAAAGTTGGGAACCTATTTCGTTGGAACATGTCTGTTGTATATGTATACAATTATATTCGACTTTTGAATTATTATTATTATTATTTTTTTTAAAGTTATATTTTTGGGCCATTTTGCCTTTATTGATAGAAAGTAGTAATTGAAAGGCGACAGGAAAGTACAGGGTAGAGAGAGGGGTATGGGATCGGCAAAGGACCTCGAGCCGGGATTCAAACTGTCCACTACACCATCGGCTCCTACATGAATTATTATTTTTAAATGTGTGACACTGACATTTTTTATTGGGGCCAGTGAAAATTTTGGCAGGCCAAGTGAAAACCTGAACCACCGGCCCGACCGGGCCAGTATAAAAAATTCTTTGCGTTGAGCCCTAGATTGTCTTTTTTCCCCGTAGTGAATTTGTGAATTGATTGGGTCATTGGAAGTTGGGTCATGTTGCTATTTACTTATCGCTGCTATCTGTTCCCGGACCCCGCCCACCTACCATACCATATGACCGGAAGTTAAGAGAGATAGTTTCAAGTAGGGGAGGAGATTTGCGTTTTTGATTAAAGATTATGAGGGCACATACATTTTAAAAAAGGGATTTGTAAAAAATACCCCTGCTGAAAAAAACAATAAAACCTTTATAGAAAATTCTAATGGTTTCCATTAAAATACCAATAGGAACCATTAGCTTTTACCATTAAAATCACTACACTGTAGTGTGTTTTGGGCTATATTCCATTAGATCCAATAAAATTCCCAATAAACCATTAGAATTTTTTTCAGCAGGGACCACAATATTCCAAAATAAATTCATTTCAATTTCATTGTGACCTTAACATTCCTTCCTGTGGTCCTTCTTCATTTGATCTCAGCTGAATCAAATAAGCACTCTTAATAGATAGCAGTAGAGGTTGTTAATGGGATGAGATGTAATAGCACAGTGAACAGAACGGCCGTGTAGCATAGAACCCCGCTGAGTGCCAGGAATGTGAGGAGACAGGAAGATGTGCAGGAATCGCGGCCCAGCCCTCATTAGCACTCACCACTACCTGTCACAACACGTTAGCCACAGCATGCTAGCCACAGCATGTTAGCCCCGCCGTGACTTGCGCACAGCAGGTTAGCTCCGAGCGTGTTAGCAACGGCACATTAGGTAGAACATGTTAGCACTGTGTATTAGCTTTTAGCTACAGCCTCCTGGGTCCAAGTGCGTTAGCAATGCCAGGTTAAATAGAAGGGGTACATATAGTATATAGGGGAAAAAAATGTGTATAGTTTTGTAAAGTCAGGTGACCAAAAAATTTTTAGGAAGAAATGCTCGAATGAGAATCGGGATATAATGCAGTTCAGACTCAAACTTTCATTTCAAGAGCATCATGGCTCCTATATGTCAGAGTTAGAAGAGAGTGAAAATTGTTTTTTAAAGAACACCTATTGTCCGATTCACGTTTTTACATTATCTTTGGTGTGTAAGTGTGTATTAGTACGTTAATGATATAAAAAATGTGCAAACGCCAAAGTAAACGATGACGCGAGTTATCGTCTCCACCGTAAATCTCTTTTCTTGGACTACAACAAACACATGGATTGCAGGCAACAGTTACTTCCTGGGATTGGTTATGTAGACAAGATCGACATTATCATAATTCCTCCCGCTTTGTCTCACAGCCTGTAAGTTAACTCCTGTTAGCCTTGCATTGTGAGCGAATCTTTCAAACATAGTAAGGAGCGTCTTTTTCCGGCTGGTGTCAGAGGTATTCGGGCCAATCACAACATACAGATTGTACGAACACAGAGCTTTTCAAATCCATGCGTTTCAGGAAGAGAGTGAAATCTGGAGCTACAAAAATGTACAGTATGTGAAAATAATGTGTTTTTTAAACCATTCAAACACATTGTATTATACCAAATACACAAAATAACGTTGTTTTTTAGCAATGAAATAGGTGCACTTTAAAATGGTGCACTTTAAAATCTTCTTTAAAATGGTTTTTAAACCCATTTGACATCAGATGTCATTAGTTCATTGTGTCACATGACCGATCAGTGTTTTTTTGAAAGCAGTGTCTGATTTCCTAGCAAGTTGTAGGCAGTGCTAGCGCTGATGGGTAGGTAAACGCGTCATATAATGTACACAATCCTCCCAGAGGGGACAGTATCTAAGGACAGACAATGTAAAGACTTCCCTCATCAGCCACGCGCTTGTTTTCCTCTCCGAGCCGGAGGTCACAGGTCATCAGACAACATCCTCCCAACATTCAGCTCCTAATTAACCCACGCAGCTTTAGCATCCGTAGTTTTCCAACAAAATCATCGTCGCTGGGGTCAACAGAAAGGAATCGGAAAAGGGAAGCATAGAAATGTTGGATCAGTCAGGATCAGTCAGCTCAAGATTCCCCCCTCCCTTATTTCCAAACAATCCGAAGCGGGCGTCACCTGTGAGGCCGTGATGATGATTATCACCCCTGACACTTTCATATCCAGACTGTATTAACTGTTTTTCCAGACACAAACCATTTTCCCTTTCCCGGAAAGTTTGTTTAACTGCTCTAGTGGTCAAATATTTTATATGGCGCTATGTATATTTACTCGTATCTGCGGAGGGTCGGTCACATGTTAGAGGCTGGTTGTGGTCTGTAAGTGCGAGTCTTCAAAAAACAAATCGAACAAAAGTGCTTGTGCGAACCTTCAGCGTATTTCTTATTGACACTAGAGAATTGCTGAGTCTATGATATGTCAGTTGCTGTATTGTAAGAATGCACTTATGTCATTGTTTAATTTCTGCAAGCCTGTAGGGAATATATGGATTTGGATTTTGGTTTGTGTCATTCATATTACACACTGTTGCAAAGGTAAACAAACTGAAATACTTTTTCTGTTCTTGTTTAGGAGATGGAGAAGACTTTTCCCTTTTCTCCTCTGATGACCTGGAGGAAGTTCGGGGAGTGTCAGATGCAGATCAAGCCCCACTCGCTGCTGCTAACAACCTTCCTTCCCCCGGCCTATCAGGCGAGGCTGTCTCCCCGATTGCCCCCTCGCCCTTCCACCCATCATTCCACACTTCCATGTACCTGGCAGAGGAGGGGGTTGAATCGGTCCCCCCAGACTTTGAAGTCCGAGAGTCAGGCGTTTCCAGAGGAAACCTGGGCGTCTGGAGCCGAAGGCATCTGGAAGTGGGAGAGCGTCTTGGACCCTACGGGGTAACATCAAGGAACAAGGCAGAAAGTGCTACCCAGGCATGGGAGGTAGGATGAAATAATGAACTGGTGATGCATTCTTCTACAGTAGTCTGATAACAGGCTTATCCAGATAAGAAAATCTTCACATGGTCAGGGAAAAAGAGCATGGGCTCGTGGGCCGCTGTTATGATGGAGGGTTTAGCTGTCATCAGAAGAGAGGCGGTGTGATTAACCCTGCTCTTTATGTTTTATGGTGGAGCACCTTTGCTCTGCTGTGTGATCTCATGCTAACCCCAGATAACAGCTGCCGTAATCCCATTAGTCACAATTACTAGACAGGCTATTGGTCAGTGTTACGCCAGTTACGTTATATTAACACCCCGATATCCTTTTAATGTTTTAATTCTTTTAAATTGAATATGGCCAAAGCTAAATCAAATAAATTGCTGTGTTGACTGTTTGGTTTTAAGTATAGAGAATTATTTATTCAATGGCATATATGTTATGGCGACTCTACAAAAAGGGTCAATTCAAGTCATAAGTGGCGTTTGTTTGTGTGTGGTTTACCAGGGAATCTTTTCTGACCCAATTGATGATTTTGAAGAATCAAAAACAATCATTGTATTTATTATTTATATTATTATTTATTTACAGTCCTTCCAGAAAAACGCGAGTTTTTTTGTAATTGTTGCAGGCAAAAATCCTTGATATTGCGGCACGTTTTCTTAAAAAATGCGATGGATTCTCTCTCTCTCTCTCTATTTTTTTCCTTTTTTCCTTCTTTGGACGATGTGTAAATGTATGTCTCCCCTTTCTTTCCTTCCTTTATTTAATTATTTATTCATCTTTTATTTTTAACAAACCCTGTTGTATTTTGTTGTGTCTGTTTGGTTATTGTTATGCAATAATTGAAAAATAATAAAAAATAAATCACAAAAAAATGCGATGGAATATGCGGGATATTTATGCAATTTTATGCAATGAAATTGCGGAAACTTGCAAAAATTGCGAGAACTTGCAAAAATTGCTAGCCTGGGTGCCAGCCGATCTTAGCCCCGCCCACCACATTTTGAAAAACGGGAAGATCGGTCTGCCGTTTTTCCGTTGAGGAGCTACTATGCGAGTCCCAAAGCTGGTCGACGAATCAAATTTATACGATGATGGACAGATGATCAACAGTAACGTATCAACCACGTCACCAAAGAGCGCGTGTGTTAAATCTGTTTACAATGAAATGGCTGCCGCTGGAGAATTCAGATGTGTGGATTCTGACATTGAGTCTTTTCTAAAAGATATCGACAGAGCATTGATTTAAAAAGAGGAACAGAGAAACGCGATCAAGGCATTTGTTTATGTTTTTGCCGTCCTTCCTACGGGATTCGGCAAAAGTTGGTCGCACTTATGGAGGACAAAGTTAAAGAAGCAAATGAAATGAGTGTCACGGCGATGCAACTCGGCGTGCACGACAAGATGGATATAATTAGCGGTCGTTGCCAGCTTCTTTTCGGAAGCCCGGAATCGTGACTGCTGAATAAGTGGAGGGACATGCTAGGCTCCGATATTTTTCAAGCCAACGTATAATGGGTAGCTATCGTCGTGGATGAAGTTCACCTAACGTACAAATGGTAAGAGATAGTCTTACTGTATGACTTAGTAAATACTTAATGTTGTGATATGAAATGTTGTAAACATAGTAGGTCTTGATGTACGTTCGCTAACTCAGACTTAGTATAATCACAATGATGTTAGTGTCATTGTAGCGAAATAACTAGCAGTTCGGTCAGGCTGCAAAAGACGACATTTCAACATACGTCACACACTCCGTTGCTTATTGCTTATTGGTCATAGGTCTATCCAATTGAGTGGAGAGGCATTTTTCGGTTGAGACATGCCTCATAATTTTAGCTCAATGGAGCGGTATCAGACTCAAATTCTGACTAGAATTGAGTATGACAACGTCAGGCTAAAAAATTGCGGGAACTAGCAAAAATTGCGAGAACTTGCAAATATTGCGAGAACTTGCAAAAACTGCGGGAACTTGAAAAAACTGTTTGCAACTTTTGCAGCTTTCCAATGATGTTCACGTCACATAATCATGTCACTTCATAATGTTCCCATGGCAACAGGGGACATGGCTACGCTTGTGTGAAGTAAATGCAACATTTTTTAACTTTCTGCTAAGATATATCCGATTTTAGCTACGAAAATGAAACGAATTATGAAATCATGCAAGCCCGCATTTTTTGCGCACGAAAATCAGCAATTTATGCTGCGAAAGTGCGGCATATTTTTATAAAAAACAGCCCCCGCATAAATATGCGGACGCTGGCTGATTATTTGTTGATTCATGCGATCGCATAATCACATTTTTTATGAGGGACTGAATTTAAATTTATTTAACTATCACGCCAAGCATTTCAGCTCATTATCCCAGGACATATTATAAATGTTTAAACACACCACATGTTAAAACATGGCTATTTTTTAAGTCAATAGCCCCTCTAACTAAGGAGTTACCAGTGTAAACAAATCTTCTTGCGATTAATGATTCCTTTCCACTGCTACTGTTTACCATGGTCTCGCAACGATGTGTATAATTAACATCTGTCTGGCTTTCTGGTCAATGGCGCCATGACCTCATTGAGAGATTAGAGTGGTCAATTCTCCCTCTGTGATGTCATCGCTTTGGGAGGAGTCAGAATCCAACTTTCCAAACTCAATTGAATCCCTTGTAAATCCTGCTTTTATCCAGGTTAAATACTCAGCTATTGGCCACCCAACCCTGTGACCACTCTGTCTATCAGATATTGGTCAGACCACTCTCACCACTTGAACTCGGGTCACAGGACAGGCCAGGGGTCGAGTGCCGTCTTGGCCAGGGTCAGTTTAGGCTAATTTCGCCTGGCCAGAGAGGTTGCAGGAGGCAGTATCAGGCTAATTGAAAATTTAAGTAGACCACGTATTGCAATGATAAAGACATCTCATTGAAAATTTAAGTTTTCATTTACTGCATAATGTTACAGCAAAATCGCAGTGAAAGTGTTCACTTGCAAAGCTTTTATAGCTTTTTTTTTTGTTTTAACCCATTGTTGGGTCAAATATGTACAAATGCAGCAGTTGGGTTATATATAAACGTATGCTGGGCAGGGTTGGGGATGTAATAGAATTGCGTAATCAGGATACAAAAAACTAGTAACTGTAATCAAGAAAAATGGGTATACTTTCAGGATTCCTGTTTCTGATGTCAGTGATGACTCAAGTCAGCCTCCTGCTGGTATATTTATGACTATGAAGAAATCAAAAGTAATCAGATTACATTACTTTTATGTGTTGGTGCTTGGATTAAGTTACTGAATACTTTTTAGTGAATTAATTTGTATCTGTAACGGGGCGTGCACACCTGAAAACGGCTGAAACAGCTGAAAACACTAGGCAGATGCCGACTATAGGCGCTTGCCAGCTTTTTTTCAGCTGAGCGCTTTGGTTGCTATTATATTAGAGTTATTATTAACAGTTGACGCAAGAATGGGTTAAAACAACCCAACATTAAAGGATTAGTCAATTTTCTTAAAAATAAAAAAAGCCAGATTATTTACTCACCACCTTGCCATCCAAAATGTTGATGTCTTTTTTTTGTTCAGTCGAGAGGAGGTTGTGTTTTTTGGGGAAGACATTGCAGGATTTTTCTCATTTTAATGGACTTTAATGGACCCCAACACTTAACAGTTTTAATGCAGTTTAAAATTGCAGTTTCGAAGGACTCTAAACGATCCCAAACGAGGAAAAGGGTCTTATCTAGCGAAACAATTGAAACGAAAAATATGCACTTTTAAACCACAACTTCTCGTCTTCCTCCGGTCATGTGATGCGCCAGCGCAACCTCACGTAATAGGTCATCACGTCAAGAGGTCACGGATGACGTTTCGAAACTCCGCCCCAGTGTTTACAAGTGTGGAGAAAAAGGACCGTTCCACAGTGTTGTATGTGAAATGATACTAATTAATGTCTTTGTGTCAGTTTATTGTTTAAAATGGTCTGCAAATGTGCGTTTCATATATGTAACACGTGACATTTCAGTGTCATTACGCAATTACGTGAGGTCACGCTGGCGCGTCACACAACTGAAGGAAGACGAGAAGTTGTGGTTTAAAAGTGCATATTTTTTATTTTTCTTGTCAAAAATGATAATCGTTTCGCTGGATAGTACCCTTATGCCTCGTTTGAAATGGTTTAGGGTCCTTTGAAACTGCAATTTTGAACTGCATGGAAGTAGTAAGTGTTGGGGTCCATTAAAATGAAGAATCCTGGAATGTTTTCCTCAAAAAACATAATTTCTTCTCGATTGAACAAAGAAAGACGTCAACATTTTGGATGACATGGTGATGAGTAAATAATCTGGATTTTTTAAAGAAAATGGACTAATCTTTTAATAGTGTATATTCATATTATGAATTCATATACAAGCTTGGGGTAGTTAATTAATAGTTACATAATAACTTACATTTATTTTGCACTACATATTATTAGTCTGCAACTTGAATTGTATGCTTAGAATGATATGTATTCAAGTTCTGGTCCATTTGTGTCGGATTTCGGTCTTGATGTACAGTATTGTAATAATTTAAATGTTAATAATCGGTTTCTGGCTGTTTTTTAGAAATGAGGCAGAGATTTTTTTTTAAGATGTGGTATTATGGTTTAAGTTTGGTTCGTCCATGTAATTATGGTTAACTTTGACTAAATCTTGTTGAAAGGCTTGACTTTTGTAATGGTTCTCGTAAAGGTTTGGCTTTTGTAATGGTTCTCGTAAAAAACACAAATCAGCAATCTGCTAGTCTTGGTGGAATCAAATTTTTCATAGATTTTATTTTTTTGCTGATTGCTTTATGCCTCTACACATGGCCATGATGGACACCAGAAGTCCTGCATGTGCAAACATTAGGTTTTGATATGATTGAAAAGTCTGCTGTCCCGCATTGGTAGATTTACAGTGTCTTGAGCAAGCACTCCCTCTCTCCTCTTCGCTGTCTCTCTCTCTTTATCATTCTCCATGGAAAGGAAGCAAAAAAAAAGGTTTCATGAATTTTAATTCGTTGATAATTTATTGCACGCTTGAATAATATGTATTTAAGAAACTGAGAAGCCACAGAGAAAGAGAGGGGGAAAGAGGGATGGCGGATGGATGACAGCGAGCCGCGGCAGTGCTGTATCACTATGTTTAATTAGCTGGCTGACAGCGGGCCATAACTCTCTCCATTAAGTAAATAAGTTGTAAAGAATTTATGATGAAGTGCCTCATTATTCAGAGGGGATATTCAATGATGGCATGGACACATTAAATATGGTAAATGGCATTAAACATCTTTCACCGCCTTTTGCCTCTTACTCTCCTGTACACCCCCCGCGTGAGAAGCCGTCAATATGCCAATATGCAAGAGACTGTAAAAATGAAATTGATTTGTTAAATGTGACTTAAGATAGATCTGTTTGCTTTCATCATCAGTTCTGCCATGTGGAAGAGTGATGTCACTGGGGTACGATAAAGACAAAACCCATCTGGAGGCAGTGATGAAGTGTGTGCGTTGTGTGTGAGTGTGTACGCGCGTGCGTGCATGTGTGCTAAAATGCTATTCTACATGACTTTGAACATGCGTTTTTGTGTATGTGATTGTGTATTGTCTTTCTGTGTATGTTATGTTTCCGTTTGCATAATTAAGTGCACAGGTGTGTGTTTGTGTAATTGTGTACTGTACAAGTGTTTGTTTGTGATCACGTTTGAGTGCAGAGGTATCCAAGGTGTTTGTGTGTGTATTGTACAAGTGTTTGTTTGTTTTAGAAGATCACAGGTGTTTGTTGGTGTGTGTGTACTGTACAGATGTTTATTTTGTAACCATGTGTTTGGGTGCATGTGTGCATGTTTGTGTAATTTTGTGTACTGTACAGTACTGTGTGTTTGAGTGCATGGGTGTTTGTTTGTGTATGTGTACTGTACAGATGTACACACACACGCACAAAGACAAACACATGTGAACTCAAACACATGGTAACAAAAACACCTGTACAGTACACATGCACCCATGCACATAAACAAACTGTTACAAACAAACAACTGTACAGTGTACACACACACACACACACACACACACACACACACACACACACACACACACACACACACACACAAAAACACCTGTGTATACTGTACAAGTGTGTGTATGTATGTGTGTTTGTGTGCATGGGAGTTTGTTTGTGTGTGTGTAATAGACGTATGTTTGTTTGTAACCATGTGTGTGTTTGTGTGTGTGTGTGTGTGTGTTCTGTAAAGGTGTTTGTTTGTAACTGTGTGTTTGTGTGCATGGGTGTTTGTTTGTTTGTGTGTGTGTACTGTACAGGTGTTTTTTGTTACCATGTGTTTGGGTGCATGTGTGTATGTTTGTGTAATTTTGTGTAATGTACTAGAGTTTAAAACTATGTGTTTGTGTGCATGGGTGTTTGTTTGTGTACTTTACATATGCTTGTTTGTAACCATGTGTTTGAGTTCACAGGTGTTTGTTTTTGTGTGTATGTGTGTGTATGTGTGTAATGTACAGGTGTTTGTGTGAATGGGTGTTTTGTTTGTGTATGTGTACTGTACAGGTGTTTCTTTGTAACCATGTGTTTGGGGGCATGTGTGTATGTTTGTGTCATTTTGTGTATTGTACAAATGTTTAAAACTATGTGTTTGTGTGCATGGGTGTTTGTTTGTTTATGTGTGCTGTACATATGTTTGTTTGTAACCATGTGTTCACAGGTGTTTGTTTTTGTGTTTATGTGTGTTAGGGTGGCCATTCGTGCCAGTTCTGCCGGACACGTCCCGAACATGTTTTCGGGTTCGTTCTCCGGAAATCGCATTGCTTGACCGCATAAGTCATCGAGGTTCTCACATTTCAGTTAAAATACATTAGAAAATTAAGATTTACTTCTTTTAAGACATACAATCATTGTAGTTTCATTCTTACCTTGAAATGTAACGGTTGCTTTTCTGAAATTAAACCCGAAATATTAAACCTTGATGACGTATGCGGTCGACCAACGCGACTTCCGAAGAACGAACCCGAAAACATGTTCGGGACGTGTCCGGCGGAACTGGCACGAATGGCCACCCTAATGTGTGTGCGTGTGTGTGTGTAATGTACAGGTGTTTGTGTGAATGGGTGTTTTGTTTTTGTATGTGTACTGTACAGGTGTTTGTTTGAAACCGTGTGTTTGTGTACATGAGTGTTTATTATTTGTGTGTGTGTACTGCAGAAGTGTTTGTTTGTAACTGTGTTTGAGTGCATAGGTGTTTGTGTCTGTGTTCTGTACAAGTTTTTGTCTGTAAACGTGTGTTTGTGTGTTTCAGGCATTTGTTTGTGTGTGTACTAAGTGTTTGTTTGTTTTTGTAACCATGTGTTTGCATCATAGTTTGTTGAACAGGTATTTATGTGCCTATGCACCAGCGATCGTTTACGTCAAATTTTTGAGTTTTGTAACTGTGTACGACTATTTGCAAAAGTGTTTGTGAATGATGCATGTGTTTGTGAGGCTGTACTCACTATGATTTGCGTCTTCCACAAAAAAATGATGTCTGTTTGTGATTGTTATGATTGTGTTTGTGCATGTGCTACTTTGTGGTTTGTGTGCATGCGTGTGATTTGTGTAAGAAGATCCGTAAACAGATTATAAGAGAAGTTTTTCACCGAAGAGCAGACCATAATCATAAATTTGAACCTGTAGTCCTTGTGATTCTCTGTTTGTGTGCGCTTGCAAGCGTGTGTGTGTGTATGTGTTGAAGTAATGAAAGCTGTTGAATTACGAGTTCACATGCCTTCAGTAAATAAAACAACCACCTGCCTCAGACTCACTCAAAGCCATTTTACTTGGCTTAGCCATTTCATATTATCTGTCCAGGTCAGTGTGTTGACCTCACAAAGGTGCAAACTCATGTGTGTATGTGTCTATGTGTATGCATGTGTATGGTAGTAGGGGGTTTTGTTCAACTTTTGAGGGGACATCGATGGATGGGATGTAGGAGATTAGTCCTGTGTATGTGTGTGTGTGTGTACGTGGCTGGAGATTAAGAGTGTATGTGAATAGGGGTGAAGGATTAGTCGTCCACAGCATGCCTGTCTCCACACTCCACTCTTTTTTTTAACTCTGCTATCCCGCTCTCCGTCTTCTCTCTCTTTCTGTCCGTCTTTTGTGCTGGAACCTTCTGTCTGTCAGTCTCCCGATGGCGTCAGCTCGACCTGTCATTCGTCCTCAGAAATATTTATCCGCTTCTTGTTTTCGCTCATTCTTTCTCTCCGATATATATTCCTCCTCTCTTTTTCAAGGCCAGAAAAGAAGTTTAATCCCTGTCTCAGAGTAACTGACCTCAAACACACAACAGCCATTCAGAGAGGCTTCTAGGACTCATCTCATGTGTTTTTATGAAGCATTATGTTTTAAAGTATTCACATTGCCACTCGTTCCTGATTCTCATCAGGAAAGAGAGAGAGAGATTTTGGATTGGGACTCGACTGGTGTACAATTCTGGCACCCGTTCACTACCACTTTAAGAAACATGAAAACAAAATTCCTGTAGCTGAAAGGAATACGACACCGTTTTTCAATATTTTACTATGTTTTACCTCAATTTAGATTAATTAATACATACATCTTTTTTCAATGTGGAGCGCTTTGTGAATGTGTTAGCATTTAGCCTAGCCCCATTCATTCCTATGGATCCAAACAAAAGTTTTATTTTGTGCCATCATACTTACTCGTGTAACTACTCATGTAACGGTCTTTAAATAGGGAAAACATGGAAGTGTTTGGTGGCTTCGAAATTCATCCCTGTTTGGATCCTAAGGAATGAATGGGGCTAGGCTAAATGCTAACACATTCATGATGTGCTGTGCAAAGAGTTTAAGTGCATCCATTGAAAAGATATTAATTCATCTAAGTTGAGGTAAGAACATAGTAAAATATTGAAAAACGGTGGTGTTTTCCTTTAACTGTCTGGGTAGAGCATTGTGTTAGCAGTGCAAAGGTCATGGGTTCGATCTCCCAGACTGATAAAATGTATGCACCGATCGCTTTGGATGTTTTAATATGTTCATTACTATCAAATTAAAGGTTGTGAAGTTTCAGTGTGTCGCTCACCCGAACAAGCAATACACAAATTTTAGCTTTTCCTTCATCTGCGTCTCTCAGCAGGGTGGGGAAGCTCAAGTTAAATACTTATGGAGTTCGGTATAGAAATGACGTTGGGACAAAGGCACTTTTTGGCAATGGGTAAGGTCCGTGTATGTGTCACAATGCCAGGTGAAGAGGGGGTGCCAATGGAGGTCGTGACCTCATTAGATGTGTAAGAATAGGGGTGTATGTTTGGGTGTATGGGGTGTACCTGCTGAAAAGCTCTGTGGGGAGGAGGGGGCGGGGTTTTATTAAAATTAGCCCTCCTCTTCCTGTTTCTGCCTCTATCTCTGTCTCTCTTTTCTGCACAAGACAAGAATGGAGACCTGCTAGGGGTCTCCAAAAGACGCTTGAACAAAAAATTGCATTTTTTCACACAGTCATTGAGTTCAATGTGGGAAACATAGTTATGTTTCAATGCTCCACAATAAAATACACTTGCTTATGATAGGCAAAATTGTTAAGTTTTTGAATCTCTGCTAAGCGAGTCTTTGCTAGACATTAAACATTGTAAAGATTAAAATCCGGTTGTATTCAGAATTTCCTGTCCCGTAATTATTTCCACTCTTGAAAGGAATGCGTACACCCCAAGCAAACGTTAACGTTATGTTTTAATGGAAATATGTTTACATTGTAATGTCAAGTTGTCAATCACTTCGCCCGATGATTGTGTCAGGGTTAAACACGATAGCCAGTCATTTCTGGGGTAATTCCCTAATTATGAAAATACTTAAAATCTAAGCAGATGTGTACCAGCGACCTGGAAGCTGTTCAGGTTTTAAACCGACATGTTTGAGCAGTTTTGACAGCATGTTTTGGTGATCGTGTCTTTCAATGTCATGTTGGTAACCGAAGATTGTGGCATTAATATGAAAGAGCATGATTTTATTCTTGCTTTTGGGGGGATTGTGATGTTCCACACCCTGTCCTGCTTTTTTCTGTCTTTACAGCCGTCTGTCTCTCATCATATTTTTCGCTTATTGTAGGAGGCATTGACATGATTGACAAATAGTAAGGGATAGATGATGTAAAATATACTTACACTTAATTGTTACGTTCACGTAAATGACACAATTTATTTAAAGGATTAGTCAATTTTCTTAAAAAAATCCAGATAATTTACTCACCACCATGTCATCCAAAATGTTGATGTCTTTCTTTGTTCAGTTGGGAAGAAATGATGTTTTTTGAGGAAAACATTCCAGGATTTTTCTCATTTGGACTTTAATGGACCCCAACACTTAACTTTAAATGCAGTTTAAAATTGTAGTTTCAAAGGAATCTAAATGATCCCAAACGAGGCATAGGGGGCTTATCTAGTGAAACAATTGTCATTTTTGGCAGGAAAAATAAAAAATATGCACTTTTAAACCATAACTTCGCAGCCAGCGCGACCTCACGTAATTGCGTAATGACGTAGAAAGGTCATGTGTTACATATATGAAACGCACATTTGCGGACCATTTTAAACAGTAAACTGACACAAAGACATTAATTAGTATCATTCGACATACAACAATGTCGGAATGGTCCTTTATCTCCACACTTAAACACTGGGGCGTAGTTTCATCATCCGTGACCTCTTGATGTGATGACGTATTATGTAAGGTTGCGCTGGCGCTTCACATGACTGAAGGAAGACGAGAAGTTGTGGTTTAAAAGTGCATATTTTTATTTTTCTTGCCAAAAATGACAATCATTTCGCTAGATTAGACCCATATGCCTCGTTTGAGATCGTTTAGAGTCTGCATTAAAACTGTTAAGTATTGGGGTCCATTAAAGTCCATTAAAATAAGAAAAATCCTGGAATGTTTTCCTAAAAAAACATAATTTCTTCTCGACTGAACAAAGACAGACATCAACATTTTGGATGGCATGGTGGTGAGTAAATATCTGGATTTTTTTATAAGAAAATTGACTAATCCTTTAACACTGCTTGTGTTGTGTATGGGGCCTAATTTAAACACTCTCAGAAATAAGGTACAAAAGCTGTCACTGGAATGGTACCCTTATGTGCTATTTAGACACAGATATGTATACATTTTGCACCAGTATGTACCTTTGAGGTACTAATATGCACTCTTTAGTAGGGATCATTCGAAAAATAAAAGTTTTTGTTTAAATAATATATGTGGGTGTGCTGTGTATAATAATTATGTATAAATAATACAGACACACTTGCATGTAAATATATATAAGAAATATTTGCATGTGTATATACATGTTTATATTTATATATAATTTATATTATATATAAAAATATAAGAATATATTATATAAATATTTTTTCCTTAAAATTATACATGTATGTGTGTGTATTTACATATACATAATTATTATACATATACCCACATATATTATGTACTGTAAACGAAAAAAAAAACATACATTTTGCAAATGAGTAGTCGCGAAAAATTAAATGCACTAGAAAAGCTTCATTAATACTTTTAAAGGCAGACATATTTGTAAAAACAGTATTTTATATGACAAAGAGGTCATGTTTGGTTAATGCGTTTGGTGAAGGTAAATGCAGTGTAGGAGATAGAGACTATTTTTTTTAGTAATTCTCCATTTCTTGTGCACAAAGACACTGTTTCTAATGCACTTGAATGAGCAGAAATTGTGTGTGTGTGCGTAAATGTGTATAATTGTGTGTATAAAGGGAGTTGTGTTCATCGCAAACGAGCTCTGTGTGCGCGTGTGTGTGTGTGTGTGTGTGTGTGTGTGCATGTGTATGTGTGCATGCATGTGTGTGTGTGAGATTGGAGCTGACACAGGCTGTATTATCATATGTTTTACGTTAGCTCGCTCTAAACTTCTGTGTGGGGTAGACAGTTCAGAAATGCCACTCAACCTGAACGCACACACACACACATACACACTTACCTACTCAACTAAGAATAGACCTCAGCCAAACAGATAGAGTTACTCAAACCTGAAGATGGAGGGAGGTGGGGGGAAAAAGTGAGAAAGAACGATAGAAGGCCAAAACCAAAACGATTCAGCATAAAACAGTTGTGAAAATGTGGAGAACATGACAAGAGACAAGAAAACTTCAGAGAGAGAAAGAGAAAACTTAAGCTGGATGAGAGAGAGAGAGAGAGAAAGAGAGATTAATCAGATTTTCCGGGTGGCAGCAGGTAGTTGGAGTAGGACTTTCTCCCTGGACGTCCTCTCGGATAACAGGTTAACACACACATACACACTCGGCAGTCCATTCGTTTGGCTATGTCAACCGTGATCTATCAAACAGGATTTTTCCTGCTCTGTGTCAGTAACATTAGAACAGAAATCTGCTCTAATTGTTGTAGCTGGTCAAGATGAGTTACCATCTCTGGCCAACGACGGGCACGCCCTCTCCATCAGTTACCCGGGACAGATTATGAGCCTGACATCCTGCCATACGCAACCTTCAAAACAAACCCCCTAGAGAGAAAGAAGAAAGAAAGAGAGCGAGAGATGTTTTTTGTGTGTGATGGACGGGGACTTCCAGGGTTTCTCCTTAAATAGGGCGAAAACACATCCATCTTCTCTCTTCTTCGGTGTGTCCGGACTTTTTTATTTTAAGTGGCGTCTCTGCCCTCTTTTCCTCTCTTACTTTCTTTATGACGGCCATTGTAACCTCTTCAGAGCGACGGGGGGAAGCCGTGCCATTGGCCGTCGTTCCTGAGCCTGGCTTGATTGACAGCGGGAGTCCGGCCAACTGCCACCCAGGACACCCAGCCATAAATCATCAGCTATGGAGCGCGCCCACTTCCTGAAATGCTACCGCTGCCTGCAGGGGACAAAAAGCCCTTTGTGGAAGATTTTATTTGGGGGAGAAGGTTTAGAAGGTCTCGGGACGGTTTGCCAGGGCCGACCGCCCTGCATGCCTCCCTGCTCAGAGATGAAGCTGTAGCCAAAAGGAGAGAGAGAGGAAAAAAATAAAGGGATTTAACTTGTGGCCGGTCTTTGCCCTCTGCTGACACCAGTGGCTTTTCCAGGTGTCCCAAACCCATCTTAACCTCAGGCTTCACACCCATCGGTTATTCTAGTAAAACATGCAAAATAAGCATAAGATACCAACTGATTTCTTTTATTTTAAGATTGGAAAAACTTTTTAAATTACAGAAAGCAAGATTTAAAGCGATACTCCAGCCAAATATCAAAATTACCCCATTTTTTACTCAACCTTAAGCAATCCGACATGCATAAGTCCATCATCTTTCAGACAAACACATTTGGAGTTATTTTAGTAAATGCTTTTTTAAGCTTATAATGGTAGAAAAACAACAATGGTAGTAAACAACTTCTGACTTTGAAGCTCAAAAAGTGCATTCATCCTTCACGGCAGTAATCCACATGGCTCCAAGGGGTTAATAAACATATTTTGCGGGTTATTGATGCAATTTTGTCAGAAAAAATCTAGATTTTAAACTTTATAAACTATAATAACTAGCTTCCGGTAATGACGGACTCACACGATTAAGGAGCGGGACACACCAAAGCTTTTTTTAAAGTCTGAAAACGCTTGGAGGACGCCGAATGCCAGCTGTTTTTCAGCTTAGCGCCAGCTTTCTTTAGCTGAGCGCTTTGGTAGGTGTGATACTTGAGCTGTAAACCGTTTGGTTGTTGTGATAGTTGTCCCGCCCCTCCTCCACTGTGATTGGACAGCCGTGTGAGAACTGACATTGACTAGCTGAGCTTTTTATCCAAGGTTAAATCTCTTTCAACTCTCAATGTTCAGCGCTGAGCGCGGAAAAACGCAGAGCGCCGGCTTTCAGCTCGGAAAAAAAACGCCAGCTGCTCTCTGTGTTGAAAAACGCAGCGTTTCCATTGGAAACAATTGAACACATGTGCCGGCCGTGGACTTAAAAGCTTTACGTAACATTCACACGGGGTGAAAGCGTTAACGCTTGACGGAAGGCTTGTCTGAAGTGTGGCCAACAGCCAATCACAGTGGCCGCAACACATCCTGCGGTTTTCCATAAATGTAATTGGCTGGCTCTGCCTAGGTTATTTGCATAAGGTGATCTGATTGGCTGATGCACGCATTGCCACTTGAAAAGTTGAGAAATTTTCAACTTCTACCGCGAGCAACGGCACTGACGCGGCGTCGACCGATCCACAGTTCAGTTCGGCAACGCATGACGTCACCCATTAAAGAGTAACTAAACCCTAATTCAACTTTTTTAGTTACTGATCTGTAAGAATGATGGTTTATTAGTGCCGTTCATTGATTTTAGTAAGTTTTTTGACATTTGGATATAAAGTGTTTCAATACTACATGGTGTAAAAACGTCTGAGTGCTGCCCTCTTCAGGTTGAACGGTGGCTACTGCAGTTGAATTTTCTTATTGGATGTTGGGTCCAAAAAATGACTAGTGACGTTAGCAGGTTCAAGCTTACCACGCCCTTGTTACAATCTCACCACACAGTTGGTACGAGCTTAGGTCGTCCCCTCTATCTCTGTTGGGATCTGCCTACTTTCTTGCATTTTTCAAATATTGCCAGTGGGTGGAGTCAGGCTCTGACCAGGGGTTTAGTTACGCTTTAAAAGTAAATGGGAAGCGTTAACGCTTACGCCCCGTGTGAATGTACCATTAGTGTGCACGCCCCCTAACAAGAGTCACTGTGCAACGTACCCATGGCAACCAAAGCTCACTATACTAAAATTACAAGTTTTGTGGATCGCGTGATTACAAGATGGCGTTGTTACCAAAAGCTCTAGTTATCACAGTTTATGAAATATGGATATTTTTCTTACAATTTTGCAATGATTACCCGCAGAAGACCTTTATTTACCCCTTGGAGCCGCGCGGACTACTTCTGTGAAGGATGAATGCACTTTTTGGAGGTTTTAAGTTGTTATAAAGTAGTTATTAAGCTTGAAAAAAGCAAAGACATTTACTAAAATAACTTTACATGTGTTAAAACAGTGGTTCCCAAAATTTTTCAGCGTGCGTCCCCCCTTGTGTACAGTGCATTTTTTTTTCGCGGCCCCCTGAAAGAAAATTTATGACAAAAACAGTTTTAAAATGTAATATTTTAATTAATTATAGTGATGTTGGTTAGTTGGCTTATTATTTTTTAGATTTAAAGCAACACTATGTAGTTTCCATGTAAAAATGACTTACAGCTCCCCCATGTGGTTGAAAAGCGCAATAGTGCCTGGTATCAGACACTCTTCAGCAGGCAGGGGGAGGGGCGGGCTGTGTTTCCTACCCTCCACCGCCACTTTCAGAGTGTGCTTGTAGCAGCTAGGAGGCTGCTCAGGTTGCAGCAACAGTACAATTCATCCAGTTAAGAGTTGTTCTATCACTGAAATAATTTTAAAGCCATTATTTAAAGGTAAAAAAACTACATAGTGTTGCTTTAATTACACAGAATTCATGATAAATGAATGTATTTTATAAAATGTCATAAAACTGGGGCCCCCCTGGCATATGTATCTAGGATTGCTTGAGGGTGAGTAAATCATGGGGTAATTTTGATATTTGGCTCGATTATCCCTTTAAGAAGTGCATCTATAAGTACTCATATAGGTAAAGAAGCAAAGTCTGTTTAATTATACGGGTCAGTTAGAGGGTGGAAAATGGTTATGTAAAACCATCATGACCATTAAAGTCCAAGACAGCTTGACTAACATTATAAGTAAACTTCAGGGGGAAAATAAAATGCTAAAAAGTGTAGAATTCAGATTTTTTTACTACTTTTTGCATCCCCTATCAGTGCCTGTTACAGTACATTGGAAGTTTCAAGAATATTTTTCCATGCGACGATTAAATCCTCCATTGAGTCGAACCGACGCCTGACGATCAGGTATCGCAATGATTGTGAATTATCTGGCATGATGGTCAGAAGGGCCGACATGGACGTGAAGTTCAATCAACGGCGGCGTCCGGATCGGAGTCTCACACCAGAGGAGATCTCCCTCGTTGTTTTCACTCATCTCTCCCTTCTTTTTCTGTCTGTTTTTCTTTTTCCGCTACCTTGTCAGACACAGAGAGAGACGGGCCTGTTTTCTCTTTCAATAAAGATCTGAAAGACAGTGAGAAATAGGGAGCGCGATGTGACCCTGGAGAGGTACAGACGAGAAATCCCTGACACCTCCGTAAATCTGGATGTCCCGCGTCCACCCTCCACTGCAAGTGTGTGTGCGCCTCGAGTGTCAACCAGCCGCAAGAGAAAAACATTCCTGTGTGGTTCTCACACAAATTCAGGAGGTTTGCTGTGAAAACAAGGCCTTTCCTCACTGCTTCACTCTTTCTTTAGGCCTTTAGTCTCTCTCTATCTCTCTCTCTCTCTCTCTGGCTTCAGCTGTCCTCCCCAGACTAGGCTGGTAGGGGAAAGGATGAAGGTTTCATTGTGCTGGTGTTGATTCTGCATGAGACTCTGTGTTTAGTTTTTATGATGAATACGCACATGCTCAAGTCTGTGCTGTTATTTTGAAGTCTCTCTGGATGTAGCTCAACCTCGCTCTGTCTTTCTGTCTCACTGACATTTACCATGGTATTAACATGCTTTTAAACATGTGACATGGTTTTACTGTGTATTTTGGGACGTGTACAGTAACATGGTAATTCAGTGTTTGTTTTGGCCGTCTACTGTGAGATACCATGTTTTTGGATGTGCTATAACAATATTATGTTTTTACATTTACCAATAACCATGTTTTTTGAGCATGTGACATTTAACAATCTGAAACGCAAGTGCGAAGCGCAAAGCGCAAGTGACTTTGTGGGTGGATCTTGGGCGCTGTTGCTATTTTCCCGGCGGGAGAAATAAGTCTTGCGCCGGGCGCAAATCAATAAGGGGTTGGTCTGAAGTAGGTTCATTATTCATAGGTGTGGTTTGGGCGTAACGTCAAATAAACCAATCAGAACCCTATCCAACATTTCCTTTAAACGCAAGGGCGCAAGTTCCATTGCGGGTTGCTATTACGGATTTACCAGACGCAAGCCAGGAGCGGTTCACAGCCGAGGAGACCCAGGTTCTTGTAAGAGCAGTCAAAGACAGAGAAGTTATTTTGTATGAGGATGGGAGAAACCCGCCCAAATCAGCGTTGGTTAAACAGGCGTGAGAGGAAATAGACACAATTGTCTCATCAGCTGGCATTCCCAGGACGTTGCGCCAAGCGCTACAATGATGTCAGGAGATGGGGAAATCCCAAGCTTGCCAGCATAAATCGGGCACGGCGTGTAACGGGAGGTGGATCTGCCTCTACACATGACCTGACGCCAGCAGAGGACATCGCTGCGTCCACCCTCACTGCTGAAAGGGTTTGGGGGCTTTGAAATCGAAAACAAGAAACGCAAGCAAGGTCCAACCCCAAAGTACACTTACAAATCAAGTTCATATACATTAAGGTTTCTTATGAAAACATATGAATTATTATTTACATAAAATAAACGTAATACAGCCACACAACAAACTTATGAAAATATTTGAATCGTTATTTGCATGATAATTTTTTAACGCAGCCACACAATACATAAAAACTATCACCACAATGCTCACCACAATGATTTCCCTTATCTCATGTGTTAATATTTTTTATTGTAACAATTTATGATTTGCAAAAATAACTGTTGCATCTGTGTAGATTAGATTAGCAAAGTGTGTGCGCGTTGTGCACGCTATACATTATGGTCAAGCATGCGCCCTTAAAATAGCATAATGAACCACGCGCAACGCGCCACTGACTTTAGACTAGTTTTTTTTGGTCAGTGGCGCAATTGTTTTTTGAAAATGCAAAATAGCATAAGAGATGGTTTGCGCCTGAACACGCCTCCTTTTTTGTGCTGAACCGCCCAGGGAGCGCAAGTTCATTCCCTAGTTTGCCGACGTGCGTCTGTGGAGGGAAAAACCCGCTGTGCGCCGGTGCAAAATACGAAATGATACATGCGTCACTGACAAAGTCAATTGCGCTGGGTGCAAGATAGGGCCCATTGTGTTACTATACAATGAAGTACCATGGAATACCATGGTAATACAGTGTTTTTAAAAATATATACCATGGTGTTTTTTGACATTTACCAATTACCATGTTTATCCAGTAGAGCCTCACTGCAGAACATGACATCCAGGGGGCGGGGTTGGATTCAGAGAGCTCTTCCCACTGCATTTTGATTGGTCGGCAGTATTACCACAAGACACGCCATACACGTGTTGTTGCGTTACTATTTCTGCATTGAGCGTAACTAAATTAAGTTCTTTTTTTTGACAGAAAAAAAACTTTACTTATGACAACAATAAAAGTAGTGCCTGAAATAAGTTTTTTTTTGCTATAATGTTTTGGAGTAAAACCTTTCGGGTACTACGAGTAATCTTACCACATGCAGTTTAAAGGGATAGTTCGGACAAAAATGATATTAAACCCATGATTTACTCACCCCCAAGCTGTCCGAGTTGCATATTGCATGTTTTTCAGACAAACACATTTTCGGATATTTTAGAAAATGTTTGTGATCTTTCGGTAATTAAATGTGAAGTCACGGGGTCCACGACCTTCAAGTCCAATAAGAGTGCGTCCATCCTTAACAAAATAAATCCAAATGGCTCCAGGATAATAAACAAATGTCTTCTGAGGGTAATCCGCGCGGTGTTGTTGTAGAAGTATACATATTTAAAACTTTATTAACGAAAATAACTACCTTCCGGTAGCGCCGCCATCTTAGACTCCTCTGAATTTTTGAACATGTGGCTTGGTATTACTATACGTTTTATGGACGTATCATGGTAATGCAGTGCTTTTCCAAACATGTACCATGGTATTTTTGTGACACTTATCATAGTATTACCATGTTTTTCAGCATATAATATGGTATTACTGTATGTTTAGAGACATATACTATAGTAATACAATGGTTTTGAAACATTCGTACTATAGTATTTTATACATTTACCAATTACCATGTTTTTGAGCATGTGACTTGGTATTACTATACGTTTTATGGACGTATCATGGTAATGCAGCGCTTTTCCAAACATGTACCATGGTATTTTTGTGACACTTATCATAGTATTACCATGTTTTTCAGGCATATGATATGGTATTACTGTGTGTTTAGAGACATACTGTATACTATATTATACAACAGTTCTTTCTGGTTCTCGAATCTGATTGGCTAAGAGCTATGCGATATTGTACTGATAACGGCACAGTAACCGCTTCACCTTTCGTATCATTCCGCCACCTAGTGAATGGAGGTCCTAAACAGGCTCATCTTTGAATGGAAAAACACAGACGCCCTGTTTTTAAACACTCTCCGTGTGTGTGTCTCATTAGTTCACTAGCTCATAAATCAGTCTGTGAATCCCCAATCGGAAGTTATTATTCCGTCAAAGATCAGCGCTCTTGGATGTTACGTTAAAGTTAATGGGAGCAATGTCTTGTCACATCGTGTGGACGATTAACACTTGGAAAGAGGAATGTAAACACTCATTTTTTTTTCTGGAGCTATATCTCTTATCAGAACGCGAAAACACCGTGGAGCTGCAGGTAAGCACCGCAGCTTTTAAATGTGGACATTGATCATTTATTTAATCGCGACGTGACTATTAGAACATGTTATGAGATATCGCCACTGGTATATTTATAAGCAGCATGCAAAAACATCTCTCTGACACTTATAAAAAACAGTTTTATGTAGTACTGACAAGAACAAAGTTTAATAATAATAATCGAGTGCTCGTATCGCGTTAAGATGAAATGGTAAACCAATAGTAACATTATAGAAGTATAGTTTTATTAACTTCTATCTCGCGCCAAAACAATAACAACAGAAAAGACACTAAATATGAATAAGAAAACAAGTAATAATTTCATCATGACCCAAATACTGGTGATTTGATCTAATTTTTGACCATCAGGCCAACATGAGAGCCAGGGAATTCCTGTATGAGATGTAGCCCAGAGAGGGCGGTTGTCAGCGGGGCGAGTGAACACTGACGTCCGCTCATGCTTTGGTTCTCATACGTACCGAATCTCACTAAGCAAACGTTCAAACAGGTGCTATCTTTACTAATCGACTGTAGATTTAAATATAATACATATTCTCGACTGAACTAATCTTAAAACTACGCTTTGTGACCAAGAAATTGTAATATTTAAAAACGGCGAATCCGTCCATTGAGTTAATATGAGATTCAAAGCAGCCGAAAGCGTTACCTGTCATTCTGGCCGCCCTCAAATCCGTGGCGGAAGAAGTAGTTCTCAAACAAAGAGGCTTTTAAAATTACTCCGTTGTTGTTTTCTAGTTTTCGTTTTTTAAACGTGTGCCGTCGAACTGTTGTATAAAAGCAATATCGCTCTCAGAGTCACACTCCTACTCGAGCGATATTGCTTAAGTAATACAATGGTTTTGAAACGTGTACTATAGTATTTTAAACATTTACCAATTACCATGTTTTTGAACACGTGACTTGGTATTACTATACGTTTTATGAACGTATCATGGTAATGCAGTGCTTTTCAAAGCATGTACCATGGTATTTTTGTGACATTTGCCGTTATATTACCATGTTTTTATCGTGACATAGTATTGCTGTGTGTTTTAGGACACACTGTATCATGGTAATACAGTGATTGTTTAAGCAATCTGCTGTGAAATACCATGTTTTTTGGATGTACTACAAAAGTACAATCTTTTTAAACATGTACCATGGTATGTTTTGACAGTTACTATGGTATGACTATGTGCCAAGCGTGTGGCATGGTATTCCTTTGTGTGAGACATACACCATGCTTATACTATGTTTATTGGGTGTACTGTTTTTTTAAACATACTGTACAGCACAATGGTACCACAATGCTTTTGGACATGTATCACTGTATTTCTATTTTTGAAAAATTTTTGACTATAGTAATACCATGGAATTACTTTGGAATTACCTGTGAATAACCTTGGAACTATCTTGGAATTAGGTTTAGCTTTATTGACGCATATGCACTTGAGTGTGCACTGTCTCGCTCACCCTTTCTTTCTCTCTCTCTCTCTCTCTCTCTCTCTCTCTCTCTCTCTCTCTCTCTCACACACACACACACACACACACACACACACACACACACTCATACACAAACACCTAGAGTTAGCCACATTAGCCAGATTTTTCACCCAAATGGAAATGTGTGCTGTCACATGGCCATCGCCCCTGACGATCTGCTGTCCAATCATTCACAAGCAGCCCGTCGTCCCCGCAAATAGGCCTGTCACTCTCCCCGTCGGCACGGTAACGGATGGTCCATCATTAAAGGGGGGGTGAGCAGGGGTGAAGTCAAGTCCGGTGGATGATGAGCCCACTGCCCATCAGGTATTCGGACAAACATACCAAAGTGTGTGTCTGTGGGTTATACATGGGTGTCTATGAGAGATTCACCACTTACCAAAAAAGTGGCATTGTAATAACTTTTTAGACTTTTACCATAGTACACAAATATATGGTGATCATTTATACACGTTGACACCATTATTGCACAATAGTACAGCTACAGTTAGCTTTTGCATGAAATGTGCATGTGTATGTGTGTGACTAGTAGCCTACGATGATCGTAAATTAAAGAGCTGTTCTCGTGGAGGAGATAAGGCATTATGGCTATTTACACTGACTCACACTCACTATCCATCAACACACACACGCTAACACACACACATGCGGGTCGGATCCAACCGCGTCACGCTTATTTATGTTCAGTGCTCTTGGTAAGGCTACACTAGAGTGTTAGACTCAATAGAGCCATCCGTTTCTCACCGTGTGTGCGGATGAGGTGATGATGATGCATTCTGTTGTCAGGGAAACAATCAGCAAAGCCGGTCGTTACGGTAACAGGATCGCCATGGATGCCTGCCCGGTAAATAACACCTCCATCGGCCCGCCCGTCGTCACAGAGACAAATGCCGGGCTTTTAATTAGGCTAATAAAATAAAAAGAAAGGGCTGACTGCTCTGAGTGGCTGTCAGTTACTGAAGATACATCACACACACACAACCACAGTCACTTAAAACCACAATGTGTCTTTATTCTCGCGCAACACTACACACACACGCGCGCAAAAACACTATATATGTTTGATGTTACTGACTTCAAACAGTATAAGCATTGAAACTTTTGGCTGACTGTCAAAGTTTTTTTTTCTTGCTTCAGCTGCGCAAGTTGTATGCAAGATCTTCTATACACTAAAAGGGTCTTCACTCTTCACAGCAATGCGACAGAAGAACCATATTTGGTTCCTCAAAGAACCATTCAGTCAAAGGTACTTAGAACCATTACTTTCATATCTTTTTATACAACGAAACAGAAAGGTTCTCCAGATGTTAAAGGTTCTTTATGGATCCATACAACCAAAAATGGTTCTTCTATGGCATCGTGAAGCACCTTTATTTTTAAGAGTGTGGATGCCGTACTATTTCAAGGAGATTTTGTGTGTCCATTCATGTTTTTGGAGCTAATAGTACCAGTGGCGGCCGGTGACTTCTTTTTTGAGGGGCGCAAATTCAAAATATGTGTTCGGAGTGTCGTGTGTTGCTCATGATTTCAAAATATGTGTTCGGAGTGTCGTGTGTTGCTCAAGAGTATGTGGCAAACGCGAGCGTCTCTTTTATCATAAGCCCCTTCGAAGCGTCTGCAGCAGACTTGTATTTTGACATCACGTGTGATGCACAAAAGTTTATATGATGCGCCAAACACATATTTTGAAATGACGAGCCACACACATTATGGGCTAAATACATGTTGTGATGTGCCCTCGAAAAAAGAAGTCGCCGGCCGCCACTGAATATTACCCAGAATTCTTTGCATTGAGTGTGTGATGGTTCTCTATCGATTTGTTTAGTCAAAGACAAATGACATGAACTGTAATGCCAAAGCTACCACAGCAGTTTTTTTAATGGTTCAACCTAAAAGTTTAGAATTAATGCGTTTTAATGTAATGAATTTGGCTAGATGCTTATACAGTACACTTGTATAACGCAAGTGTGACAAACTGGTGTACACTCTTAACCCCCAGGGGTCCAAAAACGCGGGGACGCGTTTTGACGTGTTTTCTCCTTATCATAGCAGAATCAACTTAAAATACTCCATCATTAATAATCAAACACTTACGTGTTTGACATCATTTGAAACTCTTAAGGGTCCTCTTACATTAGTGTACATTCACAATAACAACAGATCTTGGGGTTTTTGTCAAATAAAGAAAATTAACAGGGTGCTCTTTCAGACATTTCTGTCTCCGCCCGCTGTCTCTCAAATCACGTTACAAAAATTATTTGAAACTCCGCGAATACTCGTCACACAAACATAATACACATATCCAAAGAAAGCCTGAAATGTCTACTTTTAAACAAGCTAATTATTATCAAAAACAAATATTTCCTGTTTATATAATCTGCACTGAAGTAAAGAGAGTACCGTTTTTCGTGGCTGAGCTCATTATCTCTAATGCGGTCACGCCCACACGCTGTTGACATGGTAATGAAGAGACGAGCTGTTCAAACCAGCAGAGCAAAGCGTAATGTTTGAAAAGATTTAAAGACTTTAGCGCATGTTTGGATTATAAACTTTATACACACACGTGAGGAATATCTTCATTTATGTCTGGACATTGAGGAAGAGAAGCGTTTATCTTTAACGTTACCTAAGAAGAAGAACAATGGAAGGCGCAAAGGAGGCGGATATATACCTGAAGAAACTGTAAGTCATTTTTCTTCATTTATATTTGCTATCATTTAATATGTTATGTCTTGTGCAGTTCAGCCTACATAAGCAACCTCAACAGACTGCACGCCTCGGATTGAAAAACGTTCGCATTGTTTACAAACGAGTAACTTACGCGTGATCACGTAGGCCTAATGGCGGATTTCATTGTTTGCTGTACAGTGTTAGACACAGTTATTCACTTTCGTATCCTTCATGGCAACTTTGTGTAATGCTGCACTGCTGTGTCTTTTAAGTGTGTGCTGTAAGATTCCATGTTTACATGCTTATTTACAAACGAGTACGCGTGATCACGTAATGGTGGATTTCATTGTTACATGCTGTACAGTAGACACTTTCGTATCCTTCATGGCAACTTTGAGTAATGCTGCACTGGGGGGTGGGGTTTACTGTAATATGATATTGTTTACATGCAACGCATTCCATACATTGCGATTTACACGCGACACCGTTTTATTATGAGCTCCGCGTTGTTTACACGGAGACTCGCCTTTTTTTTATTATAAATTTACCTTGGCCAGTCTACCTAGGTGTGTGAAAGACACGAATTACGTGACCTAATGGTGGCGCAGCGGTAGTGCGTTAGGCCGTCATGTGGTAGACCCGGGTTCGAAACCCGCCTAGGCCAAGTTTTTTTTATACAGTATATTGAGTTTAGGCGACCACCGTTACAAGTGCTATCATTTACCCATCAGTTATGTATGTAAGGGTATTTCTGTGGACAATTTATGCTAACAGCTGTTCATAACTCTCTTACAGGTCTGCATCCCTCTCATCAGTAAACTATGAAGTGGAAAAACATATTCACACTCTTTGGACATAAAGTTGTATGGTAACATGAGCCACATGAAGTTTACAGCTCTGTTGTTTATCAGTTTCTTATACAAGTTAAGTTTTTGAATAGGGTCCTACTGACCTTCATTTCTATTTTGATTATATTGTTAACTTCTTAATAAACCTCAAACAAACATGTTCATTTGTCCTCACATTCTTTACTGTAGTTCCCTCCTCCCTCATTATGCAGCTCATTATGCAGCTCATTATGCGAGCCTTTGTTTGCTAGCTGTCAATCAATCCTTCTCGCATACGGCCCCTCTAAACAAAAAGTGTCTTACAATTTCTAAATAAACATACTGGTTTATGTGAATGAGTAGGCAGGATGATTTTCACATCATTTTAAAGAAAAAACTCTAGACTACTAGATTCTGTTTAGGAAAGTCTTGTTAAAACATGTTTAGTATGGGTTTTGTGGACTTATATCAGTGACTCAAAATTTTAGCTTTTTAAAAAACCACGCATAAACCTTTTTCTCTCAAAAATACAAACATGTACATACATGTAGCTCATATAATATTTTAGCCCAGTTTGTGCTGAACACAGTGGTATGAGACACTTGCCATTATTATGTTGTAAAGCAACTGAAAAAAGACCAAATGTAAGAGCATGTCAGAACCTCTGACAGTGTCCCAAAATGGTCGGACCCCAGAGGGTTAAAAAAGGTTTTTCACAGAAGAAACATTTTTGGTTCCCCAACGGACCAAAAGTGTAGTAAGGCTTCAGGATGTCACTGTACATTTGTCAACCCTAGTTCAACTTTGTTGCATGTTAAGCAAAAACATTGGTTGGACGGATAACAGCGAGCCATTTTTAACTGTTAGATGTCTTTTACCAGAAATCCTGTTGAAGTTATGTGTGGGTTAAGTTTAGTTTGGGATTAGTTGTCTTTTAATAACCAACTTGCATTTCTGCATAATCCAGGTTTAGATCAGCAAAGGTGGAAATAGCAGTGCTAACATGAAACATTAAACCAAGAGAAAGACCAGCAAGAAGACCTTAACTATTAAGGGTTTAGTGTGAAAAGCCCTTATGCAAAGTTTGTCTCTCTCTGACACGCACACACACATTTTCGAAGAGACACATACTGTAGTATTTCCAGACGCAAGTTTTTTCAGGTGTTTCACTGTAGACGTTCATTTACCAAAACTAATTGAAATAAAACTCTTTCCTTCTCCCGCTTATGTTCACAACACTTCACTTGTCACCATGAATGACCCAGTGTCTGTCTGCCCGCTTTCTGAAAAGCAGCCTCGCTAACCTATAATGTATGTCATCGGCTCGGGGTATTTTTGAAGACTAGAATATTTTCAAGTTGATAAAATAACAGTTGCAGGTAATAATACAGCCAGACGGGCTCCAGATGGCGCGGTGAAAGAAGCCACTTGGTCGGATTTCTCCAAAGTCTTCCCTGAACGTTCTGCTTCATTTCCGCAAAGTCAGCTGAGGTGATGAATTTAACTGGAGAGGTAAAAAAGGATGTAGAATAGAACATGGAATGGAGTTTTAAAGGGCAGTAACGAAAGAACGACTAAATCGAAATTGAAATTGACCCCAGTGCCTTGTGACGCCGCAGTGACATTGTAGCACCGCTTCTCGTTTCTTTAAATCACTTTAATGCACCTTAGACAGAAAGTGTGTATTAGGAATACAGGCCTTGTTGCTGATAGTTTCGAGGGTTATTAAAGGTCCAGTCCGGTGGACGTGAATATAATTTTTGCGGTCCCAAACCAAAACCTTAGGGGACCCCCTAAGAAAAAGTGCACAGGTAAAGATTGTTCAGTACGAAAGTGAGAAATCTGGAAATGTGTGGAGTTGGATAGAGGATAAATGGAGAGAAAAATAAACTTAAAGACTTAAATTCTGCCTTGTTTTGGTATTATGGCAAATATTAGTTCAGGAATGGCTTTGGTCCAAATCTCTTTCTGTACCCCCACATCCTCCCCCATCGCCACTGCTGCACCCCCCAGATGCTGTAAAAGAAGGAGTGATGAAACGAACAAATAGAAACCGAACAGATGAGTGTAGCTGCCTACTCCTGATAACAGCTTAAGGCTTCAGGGCCGTGAACACATGGCGTGTTTGATGTGTTCTTATCATGCAAACTTTGAACGCTAAACCGGCTACTCAAGAGAGATCAATTCGCACATTCATCTAGACTTTTATTGAATAAGTTTTGAAGCAGAAACACGCAGGGAGTTGCGGCGTGCGCACTCACACATGCAAGCACCAATCAAAGCCCCTAATGGCTGTTAAGCATTAAATAGCCGTTTTTCTATTTTATTTGATGATTGTTTTTCTCTCTTCACACGCATTAGGCAGTCAAACGTGCCCGGGACTGACATACAGTATAGTCTCCAATGAGTCTTGATTCATTTTTAAGAGCTCTGTATTGGGGTAATAAAGCAGATGTGGATAGGTTTAGTATGCTTGTGTTAGTATGTTTGTGAGCGAGTTGTGGGATTTAACCCAACATCACAATGTCCTTAAATTACGCCACTTAAACTGAGTTTAAAAGAATAGTTTATTTAAAAAAATAAAAATAGTTAATGCACATCCTTGTTTTGTTTCAAAACAGTATTGCTTTGTTTGTGCACAACGTTATTTTTTAAGTGGACTGTTCGTTTTTACGAAGGCACGTTTATATTACAATGTTCTTTTACAATCTAACAATAAAAGCGATTTCGTGTGGGGTCATGTGAGGGTCATAAACTCGGCATGGCACCGCTTAACGTGCCTTCACAAAACACAAGACGTGTGTCGAATTCCTGAGCGATATATTACGTTATTCATGATAAATACTGAATTATATTGCCATGTAAATTTATATTACAAATCGAAATTGCGTTATATTCAATGATTATGTTATTTTATAAAGTTAACTAGTTATCAGAATAGAGAAAGAGTAGTTGGTTACCTGTTTATCTGTCGGTTGTACTCTCTTACTGTCTGAATGCAACAGCCTCTCTTTGACCTCTGAACCCTCACCCCACGGATGCGGGCCGCACAGTCTGATCCCGTTGCCGTGACAACAATCCAGGGTCATCTTTGGGTCGTAGGGTACAGTAGCATCAGTCGTCTCTCCTTCACACACACGCATCCACGCTCTTTATACTTTCAATACATTGACGTTCGGATCCCGGACTAATAATGATTCCCCATTATTTCGTCTTCGGCCATAAATAATCAAACCATCCAAAAAGCCCCCCGTAGCCCCTGTTCATCTCCCATCGTCTCTTGTTTGCGGTCTTTTGTTAGCGCGGAGCGAGAGATAAATCTGGTGGTGTTAAAGAGAGCATGAAGAGAGCAGATTTACTGCTAGACATTATCTCCTCTCCGATGCTCCTCACGGCAGAAGAGAGTTCATTAAACTCTCTGCATGGAGATGAGCTTAGTCCTGGATTCAACGGCGACAGGGCAATATATCCCCCCACACACACACACACTTTATCTCTAAAGTAGTGATTGTGTTGTAGGCTTCTGGGTCTGCATGGTGAGAAAGAGGAAGCAAATGAGATGCACCTGTTGTGTTTTTGTAGAAGACGGCAAAAAAAAAATTCATAAGTGTCAATAAATAAAATGTTCATCTTAAAAGTTGAATAAATAAGCTTTCCATTGATAAATGTTTTTTAGGATAGGACAATATTTGGCCATGATTCAACTATTTACAAACAATTATTCAGAAAATTGTCTTTAAAGTTGTCCAAAGGAAGTCCTTGGTGACACATATTACTAATAATATATACACTTTTGATATATTTACAATAGGAAATGTACAAAATATCTTCATGAAACATAATCTTTCAATAATAATGATAAATTTGACCCATACAATGTATTTTGGGCTATTGCTACAAATATACATGTGCTACTTATGACTGGTTTTGTGGTCCAGGGTCACATTTGTGATACAGTGATAAAGTGTAAAAGTTTTGAGTTGACCACAAACATTTTTTACAGTATGATATATTATTGTGAATGTTTGGGAGGATGTACTTCCAGCCATTTTCATAAGTTAGTTTAGTCTTTAGTCAGCAACTAAACCTGATTATATAAAAATGTAAATGGCGTGTGGGTAAATTGATGAATTTATTTTCTTGCCAAAAGCAAGGGGTGTGATTTGGACAGGAAGAAATAACGTTAAGCATTAATATCATAGCCGAATGTCATAGCTCACAAACCAATCAAATCCTGACAGCGCTACATTATTTCCTGCTGAATATGCGGTTTTGCTCAGAAACACAGAGGCTCGGTTATTTTAGTTACATCGTTAAAAACATTGCGAATGCTGTTTCCTTTTATTCATATATTTTTGACACACACACCAAGGTCTTTGGTCAAAGAGTTTCAGCCGCAGTTATAAAAGCTGCGTTTATAGAGGCAGTGATTCACTCTGCTCTATGTGTGTATGCAAGAGAGAGAGGATCTCCCTCAGGGCTGATGTTCCCGGGAACGCTGTATGTTTGACGGGAATGGTAAGTTGGAATGAAGAGAGCTGGATGAAGCCCAACCATACTGGGAGTCCCAGCAGAAGAGCGCGAGTGTGTGCCAGGCTTTTAGACATGAGAAAACCTCAGAACTAAACGTTGCATAAAATGTAGCCCACGAGTGACCTTTTAAAAACACACAAACAAACAGTGTTCATAGTGAAAAGAGCTTTAATATTTAATATTCCCTTCATTTTGTGTGATGTTAGGTTATATAGATGTGCATGAATGTGTGCGTGTGAAAACGGCTTGAACTTAATAATCAGACAGTTCACACGTTTGTATGTCTGGGAATGAATGAAAGTTTAAAAATCACAATTAAATTGAAATTAAAACTTTTTTGGAATATTGTGGGTTTTTTTTACAAATAATTTATTTGTGAGGGTCATAATTTTTCTTAATTTGTGTGCCCTCATAATCTTTAATCAAAAATGCTAATATCTATGAAACAATCTCTCTTTACTTTTGCTCACGAGGAATGGCGTAACGATTAGCAAATAACAACATGACCCAACTTCCAATGATCCAATCAGTTATCGATAAATGTATTAAAGTCCCGCCCTACCTTTTTTCTAATTTCAGTAGCCAATTACTCAGATTTATGTCACGACGGGAAAAATAAGACAATCTCTACTTCCGTTTCATTGTGACTTTAAAACAATGCTGCGTTCTAGACAGCATGGATTTAGGATATTTCCCACCTCAAAACTGGTAATAACGTCTAAATTAACTAAGATTAAAAGTATTTAGTGCTAAAAATGAGTGAGTAAATAATGACAGCATTTTAATTTTTGGGTGAACTATCCCTATAAGGAAGAAAAATCATAAAGCCGTCTTTCCACTGCACACGACAAACAACGGCCGATAAACCGGAAGTCATACATTCCCTATGGAGGGTTGCAAAGGGCTGCGTGAGGTGCCGACCGTCTGCGGACCTGTAATTTTTAGATGCGTTTTGAGCGTTGGATCCGTTTTTTTTTTTACTTGTGTACCACATGTGATACACTGACCGGAAGTGATGTATTTCAGTGTATTCCAATCAAAACACTGTGCGAAATGAAAATTGTTAATCAATTTGGCTTAACTTTATCAGTAACATTTGAATCCTTAAAAAAACTATTGATTAATTATAAGTGATTCGTTATTAAGTTATACGTTTTTATTATTTTAATCTTGTCTCCATATATTCTTTCCAAAAAATATTGTCAGTCTTTGTCATGGATAGCTGTTTATTGTTTCATTCATTTGCATTCATTTATTTATTCCACTATAGTAATTTTTTAGAATAATGGTGCATTTACACCAGCCGAGGTAGAGGTGGCAAAAACGTGCTTTTCGCGCGTAGTTGGACGCTTGAACATTTTGAGTTTACTCGCTTCATTCGCGCCTGAAATTCTAGTCATTCGAGACATTCACGCGGATATTTGCGTCATGGGAGGGGCTTCGCAACTTAGCTGAGACTCCGCTCGCTTCCTGTAATCACGTCACTACTACAGCAAGGTCCTGATTGGTTAACGCAGCGCGGAAATCCAGATTTTTCAACTCGCGCGTTTCCCGCGGCAATGCTCAATTGTTCCCAATTGGTTTAAAAATAGGGAAAACAATTGAGTAACCAATATGTAAATGAAAGTCCGTGGTACGGACACGGAAAAATGCGAAGATCTGTGACAATGACACGGATAAATGAAATTAGCAAAATATTCCGTGACGATACCATGGAACTTTGTGGGAACGTGTTGTCTCTCCCATGTTACAATTAAACTGAAACTTAATTGCGACTGCCACTAGGGGGCGAACTCCGACAATCGTGTCCGAATGTCGTGTACCATGGAAAGGCGTACCATAATTTCAGCTGTCTTACTGTGATGTGTTCATGCATTCATGAATTTGTGTATTCATCCCTTTGTGGGTTTATAAAAACTGTTTCTATTAATATTTAAAGTTATTATGTTAACTTTATTATGTTATTATGTTATAATTCTTTCTCATATTGGCCGTGGTCGTCTCATATTGTGTGTTGTAAGGCAGTGTCTCGCACTTAGAGTGTTTTTGCTTTTGGTCGTGCAGCTCAAGGCTTTGATAATAAGACCCTCATTAAGCTGTATGAGTGAATCTCAGAGCTTAATTACAGCTCATTACGAGAACGTTAAAGCCACTCGACACGTCTGCATATGCCTAACTCACACATTCAGTAACATTTGCTGGGTCTGACTCAACACACACACACACTTTACGGTACGTAACATCGTTTAACAGCCAAATTTGTCTCAACGCACAGAAACACGCGTACAATCAGTGCTTAACATCACTAAACTTGATCTGACTCAACACACAGAAAACGCACACTTAACATCACATAACACAGGCACACTCGCTCAGCATTTAACAATGACCAGCAGTAGACTGTGTGTGAGACCGCAGCATTAGATTAACGTGAGGTCAATATGGATCTGATATCCTAACAGCAAGGCAAGATGAAATACTGCAAATCTATGACAGTCTTAAAGCCACGCTTTTATGGTTTGGTACTACCGAATTCAGCATGCGTTGGGGGTTTGCATATGTTCAGTGATCATATGGTTTTCATCACGATACATTTCAAACAGTAGTTCAGTTCTGCTATCAATCTCTTTCTTACTCGTTCGGCCTTTTATTGTTACTTCTTCATCCTCAAACTTTTTTGATCAGTTCCTCGCTCTGAACCTCATTCTTTGTTCTCTCCTACCTCCTTTTTCTCTTTGCTGTGGCCTTCATCTTTGGATCTGGATGTTTTATAGGATCTGTGTGCCAGTCCTCCAGTCCCTCTCCCTCTCTCTCTCCCCCCTAATCACAATGTCATGTTTTCAAACTGACTAAATGGATCCCTTACTCCTCTTTGTTTTTGGCCTCAAATATTTACAGCGGGAGTTATCTGAGTGTGTGTGCCAGAGTCTGCAAGCCAAAACTGTGTGTGTGTGTGTAGCAGGAGTCGAGTATGGGGTTCTGGAAGCTTAATTGAGATCTCAATGTGACAGCTCTGAATGCCCATAAATTATAATGTGTTGGCCAGACAGGTCTGGCTACAGCACCCTGCAGTCTCTGTGTGTGAAATAGTACACTGGCCAGGCCTCCATCTCGATAACTCCTCCCACTTTCTGTTCTGTCTCCTCCTCATATCATCCTCAAGCACAACCCACAATCGTATATCGTATTGACATCTATTGAACTTTTTAGTTGCCTGTGGAGATCTTTTAGAGGCATCCACTTTATTGTGTTACCCTCTTTATTCTTTATTTTTGAATGTATATAGGGTCAAAGTTTTAGTGTTTCGAAAAAAAAATAAAGTTATTTTACCAGACTTAAATCTGCATTTAATGCATGCTATATAAAATTGCAAAAAGAAAAAACACATTGTTATGTTGATTATACAATATGTGACCCAGTCTGTGAAAAAAAATGCTAAAGTCATTTTATTGTGATTTACTGTTTTCTACATAAAATCTTCCTATATGATGTAAAGAATATTTTGTTACATCTTAAAGAAGACATATCATGAAAATCTGACTTTATTCCATATTTAAGTGCTATAATTGGGTCCTCGGTGCTTCTATCAACATAGAAAACGTGAAAAAGATCAACTCAGTAACTTGTGAAAAAATACCTCTTTAAAAATTTCGGTGTGATGTCAGAAGGGGATCTAATTATAATAATACCGCCCCTTAATCTACACCATCCAACCATGGCACTGCTAGTTAGTGCAGAGAGAGAGAGAGAGAGAGAGGAAATAATTGACAGCACAATCAAAAGTTTCAATTTCAACAAACCTCCATCATGGTGATCAGTGTTTGCTTTTCATCAGCTCATTTGCATTTAAAAGGACAAACCCAAAACTGCACATTTTTGCTCAGGCCTACAAAATGGCAATTATTACATGTTAAAATAAATTATCTATAGACGGTTTCAGCAGTAACAACATAAATAAGCGGCTTTCGTGGTCAACACGTAACTTCACTGTAAACCCGGATAAGTTCTACTAACTCAAAAAAATTGAGGCAACTGATTGCCGCTATTTTCTTAAGTTTGCAAACTTAAAAGTTTTGAGTACTGACAACTTAGTTTAAATCTAATATAAATTAAATTATATACTTTATGTAACTTAAATTGTAGTAGTAATATTACTTAAATATTTTGTGGCAACTGATTGCCTTGTTTTTTATAAGTTTCCTGTACTCAAATACTTACATTTTACAACTTAACAGTAAACTGTAAAACCCGACAAGTTCAACGTACTCAAAATATTCAAGTACGCCAACTACAATTTAATTTTTGTTCACAAATCACAGAATCATGTGACTCATGAAAATGTAATACCAGTGAAAGTGTGTTGAGACTGAGCTCAGTGCTGACTTTCACATAGTTATTGTTTATATGATAAAATAATATATTATTGACTTACAGTATAGCTAAGCACAGGCACTACACTTCTGAACAATGTACTAAAATAAAAAATAGCAAACTCTTCTAAATCTCCAACATAAATAAATGTTTAGTCTTTTTCTTTACTAAAAACCACATAAAATATCACTTAATTTCAAAAAATGCTGTCGTATTGTGGGCTCATGCAAAGCATGCTGGGAACTGGAACTTCCTCAACCAATCGTGTTAATTTAACCTTAAACTGAAGTAAATTCGCAGTGCCTGACTCTTTCCTAGCTTACCTGGCAAATTGAACTCATCACAACCACCAAAAGTTTGAAATTATTTGCATCCAAGAGCAAATTAATCCGTTTGAAACACGTCTCAGTGCCCGTTTAATGATGATGTCACTTTTTTGTATAATCCGCCTCTAGAGGGCATTTGAAATTAAAATATTTAATTATGGTTGAATCAATTTTTCAAGTTTCCTAAACTCTTTAACTTTAGTGTAGTTGTAAAAACTCAAAAAAATATTTACTCTTAACTTAAATCTATGATAGATGTTGAATAAACTCAAAAATAGTAGTAAGCTAAACTTTTTGGCACATTTTGAGTAACAGGTACTTTCCATTATAAGTTAGTTATACTGTTTGGGTTTACAGTGTTTCGGTAAACTACGCTAGGAAAAAAATAGCAACAAAGTACTTTAAACATAGTTTATTTATATAACAAGCAAAATAAACAAAACGTAGATTACCTATAGGTACACAAAAATGTGTTATTGTCAACGAGGTATTTATTCAAGAGTTCAGTTTAGCAACTAGTCTGACCATTCAAACAAATGAAACCGGAAGTAAAGTTCGGACTAGACGTGTATCACGTCACCGATGAAACCGTCAATATGGTATTTTGAGCCAAAACTTTACATAGATACTCTGGGGACACCAAAGATTTCTTTTACATCTTAAAAAAATCTTGTGAAATGTCCCCTTTAAAGATTGAAATTATTATGATATTGCAATCAAACTTTGATACTCATAATTAAATGAGACTTTAGCCTAAATTTGACAGACAGGGTCACACATATTTTCTTTATATTTTGTAGCTTTTGCCTTTATTTTAAGAGGATAGACATACCGTAAACTCTCAGATCCGGAAAGTTGGATCATAAGTTGGGACTTGAACCCGAGTCGTCCACATTGCTGATCGCACAGCCAAGGCTCTAATGATAATATAATTGTAATTTATAATAATAATTAAAAAAAATTATAAATTCAAAAACATTTTCCTATTAATCCCATACTTTTGAATCCCATTGTATGTGTGCAATTCTAAATTATTTTTTATTTTACCGATTTTTTTGCCCTGAGATTTATTCACCAAGCGTTTATCATACCACACGTGCACAAACACATTGCCCACACACACGTATGAATGTAATGTTGGTAAAGCTGAGCCGTGCGTTTAATTTTAGAAGCTGTAATGAGAGTGATGTCATCAGTCTGAGCTTCTGAAAACAATCTGGCACTCTGGAAAATGTCAATCTCTCTCTCTCGACATGTGTATATGCATGTGTGTTAAAGTGGGTAGTGCTTCCTAATGACCATCCGCACATGAAGCACACATGGCGCACAGACAGACACACAAACAGTCATACATGGAAAGCATCACGCGCACCTCATCATCGCGCTCGCGACACCTCTCCAGTCGCGCCCTCTGGACACCTGCACCAGGTTTACAAACATGTTAAACATGACGAAAAATGGCCGCTCTGTTCGTTCTTTATGACTGTTTCAGTCACACGTCTGAGTTTTTGTCCTTGTAACTTTAGCCTGAATCTTATTAGCATATATTAATCACTTAACACTAATTATTCCTGACTTTCCATGAAGTCCTCCACTGAAGCGGCAATCCGCCGAACAGAATGGGATGGAAAAGAGAATATAGCCACTACAAAGTGATCGCCGGTGCGTTCGGGTGCTAGCTGTGTCCTTGTTAATGTGCTAATGAAATGTGCACGAACAGGAAGGCCCATCTTCATAAACGGCTTATTAATAGAGAGAGAACAGAGGTAGCGGTCGTGTCATTTTCAAATTAATTCACTCGTAAAATCAATTAATCTAATCTTGAGGATAGAGGAAGACTTCAGATAGTACTATGCATACTGATAAAATGTAAGATGCTTTTGATACAAGCGTCTGCCAAAATGCATGCAAAAACATACGGTTCTAGGAAAGCGAGCCCCCATTTATGACAAAGATCAATCCACAATATTTCCCCCCACACACATGTAGCTTTAAAATATGTATTCATAGTCACATATGCTTCCATACCTATTATATACACACACACACAATCACACATGTGTTCACACACTCTGTCTCTCGCTCTCTCTCTCTCTCTCACATACACTCAGACTGTTGCCCCGGGGCAGGCAGTGTAATGGGATCCTGAGTGTTATTTTTTGCAGAATAAAATAAATCCCACTAATTAGCATGTTAAAGTGATTGATGGGATCGTGGGGCCGTCTGCGAGCGGGGCCCGCTCCGCTCGCCGAGAACAAGAAGGAGAGAAAAGGGAAAAAGATGAAGAAAAAAGGTTTAGGAATGAAAAGAAAACAAAATGAGTGACTAGTAATAGGAGAAAATAACACAGAAGGGAAATACAAAGAGGAAATATACTGACAGAGAGATCGAGGAGAAGAAAGAGAGATTATCTGAGAATGAGCGAAAGGATCACCGCAGTTCTTCTCTTTCTCTCGAACGCCCTGTTTGTAAAGCATCTGACTGGGAAACAGATAAAGAATAAGACGAATAGAAAAGAGAAATCGAGTAGCGTATAACTAAAATGGATTTAATGAACGGGCGAGTTTGGTAATCTGATAGGGAAACCTGACCAGATTTATCATTTGTATGTGTGTTTGTACATGCACCTGTGTTTATAGTATCCGGATTAGAAGTGACCCTCATAATGGACTCCGATTTCGTCCTTTCACATTAACACACATGCACTCGGCTCGAATTTCCATGCTGAAGGTGTTAAGCTGTGTTTAAACAGTACATATCCACTTTCTGCCACTGTGAGATCTCACATTGTCTCTCTCTAAATCTGTGTACACATTTGTACTGTAATTTAAGTCTGTCCTTCATTATCCGTTTCTCATGTTTTCTCGCTTAACATGTTTTTCTTAAGCATCTGATTCTTCGCAGTAGCAGGTAACATGTACGGAACAGAGCAAGGATGGGAAAACTGCGTGTGTGTGAGAGAGAGAAAGGGAGAGAGAGAGAGATTATAAGGGCTATAAAGACGAGAATAGAGTAGATGAAAGGATAGATAAGGTGAAGGGTCAAGTGCATTCCATCAGCGGCCACTTGACTTATTGAGGCTCAACAATGAGGCAAATCACTACGAACACACACACACAGACACAAACAGAGCCCTCAATGCAGATTGATTTCTGCCCATATGCATTCAAAAAGAGCCTAAAACCTGCTTTTATTTCTCTAAACAGCATGATGGCTGGCGCTTAATTGTTTTTGCATTAAATTGCATTATGGTTTAATATTTTAAAGAAAGACAAAGTTTCCAGGGTAAATATGTGTGCGGTTCACACTAAAAAGTTGGTCAAAAACGGATGATGTCATCCGTTGGGTTGGGTTATTTGTGACCCAACAATGAGTTAAAACAACCCAACGGGTTGAGTTCATCCCTTTTAAAGTGTATCTTTAATCTTTGATAATGTAAATAGTTTTGAGTTTCATATAGATGTACAATATGTGTAATATAATGCAAACAAAATCAAAATATTTACTTAATACAATAATGAACAAATATAAGTCATATATTGTATAAATTCTGCACATTTAACAATAACATTTTCTAAAAAGATCTTTATAAGGCTGTATGGTTCCATTAAAGGTGCAATGTGCAACTTTTAGAAGGATTTCTTTACTGAAATGCAACATTATATACATAACTATATTATCAGTGGTGTATAAAGACCCTGTATATTGAACTGTATTGTTTAATGAGCCGTTTTATCTACATACACCGAGGGTCTCCTTACATGGAAGTCGCCGCTATGTTTCTACAGTAACCCTGTAAAACAAAAAACTGTTCTAGTGCTTTTCATCTATACGTTTTCTCAGATGACAACATGTTTGTCCTGTGCCCGCTAGCGTAGCTTCTCATTGCGTTTCGAAATTGAGGTTGGTTGCAATTTGCAATCTCTCCACTAGATGAAGCTAAAACTCATACTGTATTTTTAACTTATCAATTAAAGGCGGAGTCCACGATGTTTGAAAGCCAATGTTGATATTTGAAATCACCTAAACAAACACGCCCCTACCCCAATAGAATCTGGACCTTCTGTTGATAGACCCGCCCCACACATACGCAACCCAGGCAACGATTACGGTTAGTAGACACGCTCCTTACTGCTGATTGGCTATAAGTGTGTTTTGGTAGTCGGCCCGTCTCCTTTTCCAAAGCGTTTTTCAAACATCGTGGACTCCGCCTTTAAGAGAAAATGCTTCCCTGCCAATGACGAGTTTTTCCGCAATCCATGTTTCCGCTATTATCCACCAGGTGGCGCTCTTACCCAACTTATAAAACCCGGAAGCAACTTTTTAGGTCAAACAGTAAGAACTCCGTGTACACTGGGAAAAATGACTTTCTTACTTAGTATTTTTGTTGTGTTTTCAGTAAAAATATTTAAAAATTGGTAAAAAAAAATCTTAAATTAAGACGTATTTTCTTGATGAGCAAAATGACCTAGAAAAATAAGTTTAGTTTTTAGACAAAAAATATAAAATTTAAGCGAATTTGTGCTTAAAACAAGCAAAAAAATCAGCCAATTAAATAAGAAAAATTTTCTTGAATTAAGCGTTTATCAAAAAAGGAAACTTAAAAAAAAAATTAGCACTAATTTACTTAGTTTATTTATTTTTTTGTCTAAAAACTAGACTTATTTTCCTAGGTCATTTTGCTCATCAAGAAAATACATCTTAATGTAAGATTTTTTTTACCAATTTTTAGATTTTCACTGAAAACACGACAAAAATACTAAGTAAGAAAGTCATTTTTTCCAGTGTAATGCACTGTAAGTCGCTTTGGATAAAAGCATCTGCCAAATGTATAAATATAATATAAATATATTTTCGAGAACTAAAAATGTGAAGAACCATTTAGAACCTTTATTTCTAAGGGGGTGTACACACCAAACGTGAATTCAACTATTTAAGTCAATGACAATCACAACAACTAGTGCAGGGCGATGCGAATGACGCAAATTGGGTGGCGCAATTGCAGCAAAAAAAAACAACACTCTATTCGCCTCAAACGCATCTTCGCGCAAGTTGAAAATATTCAAGCTAAATATGTGCATGATACGGAGTTAAAGTTAAGAGCATGACAGCATGTTTACACATTTATGTTGGACATTATCTTTTAGCATCAGTTCCACACAAGTTTGGGATATTTAACCCTAAATGCTAATCGATTCTTGTCCATATGTGCAGTCATACAAATCTTCATCTCTCTCTCTCCTTCCATTTTCAGTTTAATGGCAAGGGGCTCATCCCTCTTTCTTTTCAAATACCATCTTGGTATTTGCATTGATGCCGGGCTAATGCAGAAGGCCCGAGAGAGTGATTCAATGGAACCCGTCCAAACACTAACACACACACTCTTTCCCCCTGGGTCCAAGCACACTTAGAGACCTCACAAATCCAGCATCTGTGACAACAGTTAGGTCAGCCTAGATAAAGAGGATCCATTAGGGCTGAGAGAGGGTGGGTGAATGAATGGAGAGAGAGAGAGCTGGGTGTCAGCGAGCTCATAACTCTAAGCGAGAAAGTTTTGTTGTCGCTCTGAGCAGAGGTCCGCATCACATGTGTTTTAATTAACTGTTGTCATTAACCATCTCATTTACATAGACAACACGTTTAGATAGAGTTGCTCTCAAGGGCCCATTCGGTCATCCTGTACATTACCCCTCTCTCTCTCTCTCTTTCTCTCTCTCGCGCGCTCTCTTTCAACAGTCAAGGTTTAATTAGCTTTATTCAAATGATAAAAAGCTTCAGTGACATACACATACATGTAAATAACTTTGAATGTAAAATAAAATAACTTGTGTTGGCTTTAAAATGAACAGACAGGAAAGTAAAGAAAGTTTTTAAGTTTTTCTTTCACTATTTATGTGTTTAGGTCATTTTTGTGGTTTTAGCTCACTATTGCTCACTGGTGTCACTCACCCTCTATCTCTCTTACGACAATGCCAAAGCACTATACATAAAACAAGAAATGTACTATATAACACAACAGTTAAAATAAGGTGTTAGGTGAAAGATAAGATGAAATAATGTGACATGAAATATAACAAAGTCTTTCTTTCTTTCTCCTTTCTCTCTTCCTCTCTCTCATCTGTCAGTCAGTTGACCGCTCTTGCTGTCTCGCGCTCGCTCTCCTCTATTCAGCCGTATGTAAAGTTATAACTGTTATGCCGGGGTTGTTGTGTGTATGTGTGACTGTGGCTGTGGTTTAAAGGTTCAGTTAATAGTTCACTCATAGCTCACAGTGTATGTGTGTGTAGCTGACTCATAGTTATGCATGGATGTGGTGTGTGGTTTTTGTTACAACTGATGCTACAGTAGTGGAAAGGCTCGCTCATATTTCTGCTCACTTCCCTCCAAAAAAAAAAGAAAAGTGACGTCTCTTTCATTTCTCAGAGACAGAAATATGACTAAATAATAGAGAGCAAGGGGAGATTTTTGCTTAAGATTTACTTTATTTTCGACTGTGCGTGCACAACGCCAGCGACTTTATCGCTGTATGTCGCAAGCAACCGTGCCGCACAAGCCCTGAAAAGTGAAACCAAAATGTCTTGATTGCCCCCCGTGAGTGATCCTAGTATAGGTCATAAACCCCTCCTCCCCTATATTATCAATGGAACTTGAGACCAATTAAACAATTTAATTACACTTCAATTATCTTTTTTCCGAAGCTGGTTTCTGTCATTTACTGTAGTTTTTATCACGCTGATGTAAATTCAAGCGTTTGTTTATAAAATAAGCTTGTTTTTAGTTGGTTATTTAATGCTATTAAAACGGTGGCATGATGTCATGATCGACAGCTGTGATATGTGCATTCTGTGAGAGCGAGGGCGGGGACTGGACACTGACGTCTTCACTTTTCACCAATGGAAGAGAGCGAACGAGCGTCGTCCATCTACGAGCAAGTTTGGTGGTACAAAATAAAACGTAGCGCTTTTCTAAGCGGATTTAAAAGAGGAGCTACATTTTATGGTGTAATAGCACTTTTGGGAGTACTTCGACTAGGCGCAGTAACACCCTCCCTCTCCCATTATGAGAGGGAGAAGGGGAGCGGACTTTTCAGGCGAGTCGAAGTACTCCCAAAAGTGCTATTACGCCATAAAATATAGTTACTCTTTTAAATCCGCTTAGAAAAGCGCTACGTTTTATTTTGTACCACCAAACTTGCTCGTATAACTACTCGTCTTAAATAGGAAAAACGTTGATGTGTTTGGTCACTTCTAACTTTATCTCTAAATGGTACCATTGAATGAATGGGGCTAAGCTAAATGCTATCGAAGCGTCGCAGCGCGCTCCAGCGCTTACGTGCATGCACACAGATGATAGAGGGATGTATCAACAATTCTTAGTTAAGGTAATAACATATTTTAATATTGAAAATGAGTAGACTATTCCTTTAACAATACCTCAAACATGGTTGAGATTTTCACATACCCAAGTCTTTCTTATGAGTTCAATTCTTATTGAATTTTTTTTCCAAATCAGATTATCTGAGTTTCATTATAAAACAATTGTCTTAGTTGTGTTTGTTTTTTCAACTAGATAAAATGTTATGTTTAAAAGAAACATCTGCGATAAAGTTGCAACTTAAATTTAACACGGTTCATTTATGTCTCCTGAGGCATAAAAGAGAAACCCTTGAGACAGTTTGAGTAATAGTGGATTACCGCACACACTTCTAATAGTCTGACGGTCCGATAGAGACGCGAGTGACTGAGTGTGTGTACACATATGTTAATCGATGCGTCTGTAGGTAATGTCCTAAAAACAGAGCAGACGGGTCGATAGATGCTGATTGGCTGTAAATCTGCCGAGTGGAAGAGTTGCATCATCGCTTGTAAACGAGAGTAAAAAAAAAGATTGAAGACGAAGTTTGTTGATCTGTTACACACAAACACATACCACAGAGTTCTCTGCAATGGCAATAAAGTTTCATTGAATTTCTGTCGATTTCGTTTTAAGAGGATGACCTCACATCACAAGGATGGTACAAAAGAAAGCAAACGTTTGAAACGAGTAAAAATTGTGATGGAGTCACAAATGAGGAGAGGAAAGTAATACAAACGTGAACATTCAGTGTTAAACATTAACAGAACATTTGCACTTCAGAGAAAGAGTTCACAGAAACATTACACCTGAATCTCTTGCAACAATGACAGTGTAGTTCAGACTCTATCAACCATTAAAGGAACTGAGTCCGTTTTGACCTTTACAAAGAGAAACTCTCGGACACATCTACTTAATTTGACTTTTGTGGCTCCATCACTGATTGTAAAGATAAGAGAATGGGTTTGTGTAATGGGTTTTGTTAAGATTATATTTAGAGTGTGGCTTATTCCTTTACAAAAAATTAAAAGGCTGTTTAAAACTTTTAACTTCATCTTAAGGATCCTTTTAAGCAGGGGTGTTCCTGGAGGGCTGGTGTCCTACAGAGTTTAGTTCCAACACACCTGTTTGGAAGTTTCTAGTAATCCTAAAGACCTTGATTAGCTTCATCAGGTGTGTTTGATTAGGGCTGGATCTAAACTCTAAAGAGACACAGGCCCTCCAAGAATTGAGTTTGACATCCCTTCTTTAAAACAACAGGCTTTTAACAGTGAACTAAAAAAGATGTTTTCTTTCTCTTATGATTATACTGATCATGTTCTGCCAAATGATTTTATTTGTAGTTTACATATGTTTGGTTTATATATGAAGAGCTCAGATGCAAAAGCCGCTAAATGTCACCTCCTTTAAAAATGACATGATGATATTAACTGAATGCTTTTGACATGTTTTATATGTTCATCAAATACTTTTGCTTCAAATCTGCTTAATCCCAGCCTCAAGACATTCAGAATTTCAGTGAGGTTTGCTGAATCCCTTAAAGGACACTGCACTTTTTTTGAAATTTGAATAGGCTAATTTTTCAGCTCACCTAGAGTTAAACATTGGATTTTTACCGTTTTGGAATCCATTCAGGCGATCTCTGGGTCTGGCGCTATCACTTTTAGCATAGCTTAGCATAATCCATTGAATTTGATTAGACCATTAGCATCGCACTCAAAAAAATGATATAGTTCCTAGCTATATCTGCCTAGAAAATCACTACTTTAAATTTTCCGTCAGTCTTAATACACGATGTAACTACAGAAGAGTCAAAATAGGGAAAATATTGAAACTCTTTGGCTATTTTTGAGCTTGATGCTAATGGTCTAATCAGATAGCCTACAATGGATTATGCTAAGCTATGCTAAAAGTGGTACCACCAGACCCGAAGATCAGCTGAATGGATTCCAAAACGATAAAATAAAAATAATTACTCACAATAATTTACTCACACCCATGTCATCCAAAATTTTGATATCAGTCTTTGTTCAGTCAAGAAGATTTTTTTTTTTTTTTGAGGAAAACATTTCAGGATTTTTCTAATTTCAAAGAGCTCTTTACGATTCAGGCATAAGGGTCTTATCTAGCAAAACGATTGTCATTTTCTGCAAGAAAGATACATTTAAACCACAACTTCTCATCTTGCACTAACCGTGTGATGCGCCAGCGTGATCTTACATAATGCGTAAGCACGTCGAAAAGGTCACGCATGACGTATGCAAAACTACCGCCCTAGATTAGACCCTTATATGAAGTTCTAAACATAGGTTCGGGAGGAGCCTAAATCATTCAGTCCTGTCAATCATCCTGAGAACCTATTTAAGCGAGTTAATCTCCACGCCTTACATTGACGATTCATCCGGCATCCCTCCTCCTCCCCAATTCTCCTCCTTTATTTTGCCCATTTCTCTCTCTGCACAGTGTTACAATGGGGGGTTCTGAACTTGGGGCTCGAGCCGAGTCTCGGGTTCGAGCTCCCTCTGATGACAGCAAGCCAAATTTTATTTTATCATCATTCAATAGACTGAATGCGCAGGCGAACTAGTGAAGCCTCGTTTGGGATTGTTTAGAGGCCTTTAAAGGTGCAGTGTGTAATTTTTAGAAGGATCTCTTGACAGAAATGCAAAATAATATACAAAACTATATTATCAGGGGTGTATAAAGACCGAACCGTTATGTGTTTATTACCTTAGAACGAGACGTTTTTATCTACGCATTTATCTACATGCCGTGGGTCCCCTTACATGGAAGTCGCCATTTTGTGCCGCCATTTGTCTACAGAAGCCCTTAACAGACAATTTGTTTTACTAAGTTGTCTCCGACGATGACATGTTTGTCTGGTGGCGGCTACCGTAGCTTCTCTATGTGTTTCGAAAGCGAGGGGTGACCAGTGGACAAAGTTGTTGGTTCCAATTCGCAACCTCACCACTAGATGCCGCTAAAATTTACACATGCACTTTTAAAGCTGCACTGAAACTACAATTTTAAACTGTAAACTCTTGAGGTTCAATAAAGGCTATAAAATTTTTTAAAAAGTCCTGGAATATTTTCCTCAAAAAATTTTATTTCTTCTTGACTGAACAAAGAATGACATCAATATTTTGGATGACATGAGGGTGAGTAAATCACCTGGATTTTTTTTTTAAGAAAGTGGAATATTCCTTTAAAAGCCACAATGATGTTTCAGCAAAGTCCTCTGAGCGCACGATAGACGAATTGAATAAATTACGGTGCATACGTCATGGTGCAAGAGCTTTTTATGGTAAAAGGAGGATTTGGATGCACTTACAGGGTTTTGCAGCAAAAGCAGGTCAATTTTGTTAACTACCAATGTAATGACTAAAGTGACATTTGTGAAAACAAGCCATTTCAATAACTCACCAATAACCATTTCATTGCTATTAGAGTAAAATTACTGAACCTAAACATATAAAATATAAAAACACTCAAAATGCACTTAGAGGGTTTTGCATCTGAACTCTTCATATACACCTCTGTTGTTGATAGGTTAGTATATAATGCATATTATAATAACATATTATATCTGATGTAATATTAATTTGTTGTGAGATGCGTTTAAGGTCACATCAGACCAGTGTGTGTATTCTGTAGAGCAAAGAGAATAGCCCCGAGGAAAACACACACACACACACATTGTCAGATTACTTTGTATTGATTCATATTTTAATAATTGTTCTGCACGGTTGATAGGTTTGTGTTTCTATAGAAAATGATGTTTTAAAATGTTTGTATGATGTGTGTTTGGGGAGGTCTTGCCATTGTGTGTGCACGTACCATTGTGTGCCAGGAACTACAACCAATGAATGCTGGTGCAAAGGAAGGTCACCACGTACCTTAACACGCACATATTTTCATTCTCTCACCGGGTTTGTGAAAGTTCACGTGGAGTCTTTTATAAGTGACTTTGATGGGAAAGCATGTGGCAGGAATGTAACCGTAAAGATGAATGCAGGAATGATGGTGAGATTATATAGGCCCAGGTTCTGAATATGATATAAAATGTATAGACTGTCTGACTCTCCTTTTCTATTAATCTGTCTATTTTTTTATATTTATGCACACACATTTATCTAAAGCGACTTACTGTGCATTCAAGCTTTACATTTTATCAGCTTAGAAATCAAACCCATGATCTTTACCATGCACACGCAGTTCTCTACAAATTGAGCTTCATAATTATTTATATGAGAATGTATTTGTCTGAGTGTTTTTGGGCACAGATTTTCAGTTTTCTTCCCAAAAGTACAACCTCGATCAGAAACGCAAACATATATATTCGCACAACTACCAAGATCTGATTGTGACAATCCAATCCAGATGCCCACTCTGTGTGTGTGTCAGGGGTGTATGGGTCATTAAGTTGGTGTCCTTTGTTTTGTCAGTTTGTTTTGTTGAGCCCTGCTGTACTGAGTAAAACCAACCAAGCTGAAAATTGTCTGCAGCATGTTCACCCCCCCAAACACACACACGCCCTGGAGTGGGAGGGCGCCCACTTCCTCTCATTCCAGCCACTTCACCCTAGATTGATCACAGATCAGCGTTTCTCTCTCTCTCCCTCTCTCTCTCTCTAAATCTAATCAGATTGTTTTTTGTGTCATATAAAGCATTAAATACAGTGTGTTTCCAAAGCACTAAAGTTAATTATTTTTAATTCATAATTGTGACATAACGCTGATAAGGCCAAATAAACCCCCATTTAATCAGCTCAGAGATACAGTGCGAATCTGACAGTGTTATTAAAACAACAAGCCACGTGATTGATTTGATTCTAATGAATTACATTAAACGTGTAATGTATCACTCTAAACAGCTGTTTGTTGACAGACCGGGTGTCTCAATGGTGACATTTGTAAGGACGAGTCTGATTGATGAACGCAGGTTTTATACTGTAGGTAGATGGATTTAGGAGGAAGTAGCCTGCAGCAATTATGAATTTAAATTTCAATGCTTCCATCTGGAGAGCGAGTCGGATCTGATGTATCAGTAAGTCTGTAAATGATTCAAAGGTTTGTGAATATATTGTCAGGGTGCCGAAAATGTGAAATCTGAAGTACCATTTTTTAGAAATACTTAATTTTAAAAGATAATGTTATAGACAGAGATATATTTTTGCTGTGGTCAATAACTCACAAGTGTGGTCGATCAATATCAGGTGGAATTTTGTAAAATTTTGAAACGACTTCAGTATAATTTCACTTTAAACATAAGTAGTGAATTGTTACCCCACCTGCAGGGACGAAAGTAACACAACAAAACAAGATACATTTTTTTGTGTTTCACTTGTTTTTATTAAATATACATGACTATTACCTTATTAATATGTTACTGTAAACATATTTTGTAATTTATCTTTGTAAAAAATAATGAAATTACGTTTTCATTTTAAATTTCAGTTTTATCAAATGTTTCAAAAGCAACCTACAGAATTGTTGAGAATAAAACATTTTGAACACTACACATTCTGTAGAAATTACAGTATTACTGCACTGTAAAAAAAATCCGTAGAAATTTGCAGCTGGGTTGCCGGTAACTTACCGCAGATTTAAATTTATGTTATTACTGGCAACATTTTGTTCAAAGTTAAATGAACATTAAACATTTAAAGTCTTTGTCTTTACAGAGTAAAACTAAAAAACAGCATCAAGCAAAACATTCTGGGAAACAAAATATGAAGCAAAAAACAGAAAAAGTTTGATGATGATTTCTGGTTCCCAGAATGCTTGCATGAGGCTGTTATTGTATAGTTTTATTCTGTAAAGATAAAGATTTGTTAATATTTAAAATGTATTCAACTTTGAACAAACTTTTGCCAGTAAATAACATAAATTTAAATCTACGGTAATTTACCGGCAACCCAGCTGCAATACCATTGTAATTTCTAAGGATTTTTTTACAGTGTGGGTATTAGTGGCAACTAGCTGCCAGTAACTTACTGTAGATTTTACATGTATGTTCTTTGCTGGCAACAGTTTGTTCAAAGGTAAATGAACATTTTCAGTCTTTATCTTCTACAGTAAGTTACTGGCAACCAGCTGCATAATTACAGCAATTTTTTACAGTGTATGTAAATGAAATTAAATCAAATTAAAATAATATAATTTATCAACATATACAACAGCATTAGCAGGATCTCCTCACATTTAAACCCGATTTACTTTTATTTTGAAAAACTCAGAAAGGTCAAACTTCAGGATTTGTTGGAGCACTAAATAACTTGTAGATTGATCAGTACTTTAACATATGAAACCAGAAACGCAACATAATGACCGCTTTAGGAATTTATGGTTAAAAACACCTTTCTGGATCTACACGCGGAAAACGGGGAGTAAATAACACAATATTTGTCAGCTCTATAAGGGGTTGTGTGCCTAAAGGGGGTCGCACACCGGACGCGCAGGTCAGCGGCGCGGTTCTAAAAAAAACAAACACATTGCTTTCTATGAGTATTCGCACACTGGCGCCGCCAGGTGGCGCTTGTCTGCGCCGCCTAGCTGCGAATCAGGAAGTTGCTCAAATCCCTGTCGCGCCACACAGCGCAACTTACATAGTTTAACATTAAATAAAATCATATTTGTCCCAAATCATTAACGATTAACTTTGGCTGCTAACGTATATTTATCATTTTGAAGTAGACGCTATCTGACAAAGCTTGCGCTATTATTAGGCGGTTTCCTAGACAAGGATTAGCTTAAACCAGGACTAAACCTGAGTTTAATTGGGAAATATAACTAGTTTTAACAAACATACCTTACTAAAAACATTACTTATGTGAGGCAAAACAAAGGGCACTGATGTATTTTAAGATATGTCAGTTCAAGTTGTTTTGACGCGGCGCTGTGCGACCCCCTTAGATGTTGTCGTAGTTTGGGATGCAAATGTTATCAGGGCTCGGAAAAACTCGCTTTGTTACTTGTCACGCGTTACTTTTGCCCCGGTTTTCCCCTAATTGTTGTTGTTTATAAAAAAAAAACAATGAGTTGGATCAATTTAACAACATTGTCAAAAAAAGTACATTGACCAAACTACATTATGTAAGTAAAAATATTTGTAAAATAATCTGTATATTCAATTGAATTTTATTTATTGAGCACGTTTCACAATTGTTTAATTGTATATGTGACCCTGGACCACAAAAACAGTCATAAAGGTCAGTTTTATGAAATCCATTGATGTATGTGTTTTAGGATACAATATTTGGCCGAGAACACCTATTTGAATGTCTGAAATCCGAAGATGCAAAAAATTAAATTTTTAAGAAAATCAGCTTTAAAGTTGTCCAAATAAAGTCCTTATCAACACTTATTGCTAATGAGTAAGACATTTTTGATATATTTAATTGAGGAAATCTTTAGGATGTTTACTTAATATCCTAATGATTTTTGGCGATAATTTTGCCCCATATAGTGTATTGTTTGCTATCGCTACAAATATACCAGTGTTACTTATGACTTATGTTTGTGGTTCAGGATCACATATGAGTATGTCAACATAGCTTCATTAGTTTGCATAAGGAAAAATCATTTCAAGGGTCACATGAAATTGCTTTTTAAGTACCAGCTACACATTTATTTGTGATGAGGTGATGTGAAAAGCTGTTTTTCTTTTGCTAAACATTGTTTGACTTTGGTTGTTTTTAATAAATGATATATATCAGTATTTTGTATCAAAACCAATAATTGTTTCTGGGCTAATTTGTGTCCAATTTTATTAATTAGTGTAATTATCTTTTGACTGGAGGCATCAGTGCTTATAAATTAAATGATTTGTGTGATATATGGTACATTGTGTATGGTACAGTATATTATAGTATGTGTCTTTGCTATAACATTAGCAGATCGGCAAGTGTCATACGTATCATTTCGTTAAATGAAACCTTGTGGTATTTTGATATAGTTTCATATTACAAAACTCTCTCTCTCTCTTCCTTTCTTTCTTTCTTTACTTCCTTCTCCATAATTTTATACAGTGTGCTAATTATTTGGAAAAATATCAGCCTATTACCCAATTACACTTTGACACACCAATAAATCAAAGCATGTTGCTAATAACAGGTCTTTAATTTTGCCTCGTTTTTTTCGAGAGTCCATTTCCTCTCAGCTTTTCTTTTTTAATCTTCCTCTAATGAAGTGTTTTCACCTGTTGATCTGCACAAAGGACACTAGCAGAAAGGCATTCTGGGACGCCCCGAAACTCCTGCTGGGAGCCAATGAGAATTTGAGGAATCTGCAAATGATCTTTATTGTTGCGGAGCAGCCGGCCTGTTACCACGGAGCTTTGATGTGCCGCCAATCAGAGTGCAAATTTTAAATACGTGCACATGTCCAACAAACTACAGCACACAGACCTGGAATACATCACTCTGTGTGTGTGTGTGTGTGTGTGTGTGTGTGTGTGTGTGTGTGTGTGTGTGTGTGTGTGTGTGTGTGTGTGTGTGTGTGTGTGTGTGTGATAATTAAAGCCGGATTCATGAGGAAAGCAGAAGTTTGGCCAGAAGTGAAGAAATAAAAGAAAACACAGAATTCAATCAACAATATCAGTCTTGATACTGGGCTTCATTTCAGTTGGCTGTGCTTTCAAAGGTACAAGCCAATCGTTTGTAATCAGCTTAGGATGCCATGGATTTAAGACGTGTACACACATCATATGGCATGTGGTTACTTAATAGTTTTAAAGGAAACTTTATTTGAATTGATATTTAAAAATAGTACAGTTCAATTCACTAGTAGTTATTTTATTAATTTAGAGAACATTTTTGCCTTAAGAATCAAGAAACACCTTTGACTGACGCCTAACTGTTGACTTTAGACTGCGGTCTCTGTTTACAAATAAGAAGCTACAATGTTATCTCATTGCAATTCTTACGTATTTTACGAAGTGGCTAATTCCTATTAATTCGTACCACATTCATGCATTTTTGCATTTGCCCCTGTGACAATGGGATTAGAGGTGGGGTTTTGTTATTTTTTTATGATAATTATACATTTTTGTATAATCTTCATACCAATTCATATGATTTAGCCAACTAGTACAAATTCCTGTGAGATCAGGATGGGAGCTCGGATGCAAGAGCCGCTAAACGCCACCTCTATCAAAGATAAGAAAATTAACCAAATTATCTCGGCACGTATTATATGTTCATAAAAAATCCTTTCATTTCAAATCCGCTTATTCCCAGCCTCAAGCCATTCAGAAATATCGGTTTGTTGGCAGAACCCATTAAGAGTTTTATAAAAAATGCTAGTTTATGAGAAAACATGTCAGACACACTTAGCGGGTTTTGCATCTGAGCCGTATCTTCATACCGTATATTAAAAAAAGCAATATTTTGTTCGTTTTTCGTAACTTCTATTCAAGTCCTTCTTGTTAACATGGCTTTGTGGAATACACTTATTTTTAGCTCATTGACAAATTAATAAGTGCCCTCTTAAATGTACAGAGTCCCTAAGGTGACATTGGAGTAAAAAAAATGTATAGTTTAGTTTCATGTGCTCACGTGAAACTTTCATTTGCTCACGCGAAACTTTCAAGTGCAGAATTTTTTCACGCGATAGATTCACGTGCTCACCCGATAGATTCACCCCAGCACGCAATAGGTTTGTGATAGTTAAATAAGTTCCGCGAAAATTAAATAAAGTTTAGTTTTGCATGCACACGTGAAACTATCGCATGCATGCGTGAAACTATCGCATTTAGTTTCATGTGCAAATCTACTCACCCGATAGATTCACGCGAGCACGCAATAGATTTGTGTGAATCTATCGGGTGAGCACGTGAATCTATTGCGTGCGCACGTGATACTAAACGCGATAGTTTCACGCGTGCACGCGATAGTTTCATGTGCGCACACAAAACTAAACTTTACTTAATTTTCGCACCACGTCCCCTAAGGCAGTGGTTCCCAAACTTTTTCAGCGTGCGGCCCGCCCCCCTTGTGTACAGTGCATTTTTTGCGTCCCCCCGAAAGAAAATTTATGACAAAAACAGTTTTAAAATGTAATATTTTAATTAAACAAAACATATAACATTATACCTAGTAGTGCTGTTGGTTAGTTGGCTTATTATTTTTTAGGTTGATTACACAGAATTCATGATAAATGAATGTGTTTTATAAAATGTCATAAAACTGGGGCCCCCCTGGCACCATCTCGCGGCCCCCAGTTTGAAAACCACTGCCCTAAGGGGCTCTGAATAAATGTAAGTTGCTTTGGATAAAACATCAGCCAAATTAATCAATGTACAGTACTGTGCAAAAGTCTTAGGCCACCATCACCAGCTTTGTTGTTTTAGTCCATCCATGGTTATTTTGTACTTTTTTAAAGAAACAACCAGAAAATACAGGAAATATACACAAAATTAAAAACAAAACAATTTCAGAACTAAACGTCTTCTTCAGACATCAGTCAGTATTTAGTGTGACCTCTCTTAGCACGAAACACATCTTGAGCTTTTTTGAGGAAACTGAAGTCCTAAAGTCATTCCATTAGAATAAGAAATTAGGATTTAATTTTATTTAGGTTTAAGAGATCCTGCAGCTATTGCTGAAGTGGAAGGGGAGTTTAACCGAAATCCTTGAAACTTCAGCTTATACTTTTATACAGTTTTTAATACTACATACACATTTCCTGTATTTTCTGGTTGTATTCTAATAAAGAGACTGAGAAATAATTATATATGATCACTTTACAATTGCAAAAGCAACAAATCTAATCGTAGCATGGTGGCCTAAGACTTTTGCACAGTACTGTATATAGGATATAAGATAGCATTAAGTGGGGGTTATAATGCAAACAAACAGATCACAGATTTAAAAAAGAATTAGAATAACCAAATAATGTATTGTGAGAACTCAGTTTAATAGTAATTGGCAGTTTTACAAGTTGGCAAAAGGAGTGAAAAGGTTTTGAAGAGCGAGTGTGCTCTCTTAAATTTCACTTTGTGTGTTTTTGTCTGTGTGTCTTTATGTGGTTTATTCGCAGGATGTGTTTGTTGAAACTCTAGAGAATGTTACCGAGTGTGAAACTCCTAGAATTTCACAACATTTAATTATGGCTTGTGGAGAGAGAGGTCAGAGCCGAGTGGATCTTCCTGTGTGTGTGTGTGTCAGTCTGCATTGACCTTGTGTTTGCCCTCTGTTACTGTGGTAAGCTCTTAAGGGCCAATGTCTTATCAGTATCTGTCTGTCTGTCATCTCTGACGAGTCATTTCATACTTGCTGTTTTTCTCTTTTAACTCTTTTGTTTCTGTTCTCTAGTCAGTAGTTCAACATCACACGTCTAGTACATGCATCAACATATCAAATATAATTTATCACCGTCTTCCTTCCTTTCCTCTTTCCACATGTCAGACTTCACGTCACACGTCTTTTTCATTTTCACTCTGTCACTCTGTTACGTGTGTGTGTGTGTGTGTGTGTGTGTGTGTGTGTGTGTCATAGGCTGCAGCTGTTTGTGATATTCTCTCTCTCTGGTTTTGCCTCGTCCTTTTCGGACTGAAAATGATGCGGTGTATCTTTACATGGGGTTTAATTTAATTGCCGTATTTTTCTCGTATAAATGCTTAATTGAAGTGCCTGAGGCAGCGCTGCTAAAGTCAATAAAAGACTGAGAATAGGCTTTATAGAGGCTGTCTATGGCTGTAATTAGAGCCTCCGGGCACAGCCAAAAATCTCTTAAATAAATGGTTATGCAAGAAAGACCTGCTGAGAGAGAGAGAGAGCGGGGCAGGGGCCGCGTGAAACAAACCATTACAGAAAGAGAGAGAGGAATAGAGAGAGAGAATACAAATCATCATCTGTACAGACACCTCAGGGATGGCCTCATCCTGACAGGAGCTTTACCGCACACACACACACACTTACCCATCTGTGAAAATAAAGCAAGTGAAAACTATGTAATTCATAGTCAAAGCAAAGGAAATTGAGAGAGTGAGAAAGAGAGCAAGAAAAGAGATTTTGTAAATATGAATGAAATATGAAAAGATGGACGTAAGGAAAACAGGAGGAGAGTGTGAAAAACAGGCATCCCTGGAGGAAATGACTTAAATCAGATGTTGATCTTTCATTGCTCATGAGACTTAATGAAGTTCACAGTTGTTCATTTTGACCCTGATTGTCTCTCCTAAAAGTTCGTTAAAAAAAACATATTGTGTTGACTACACACAGGACCTTCATGATGCACAGAACCGTTTTTGGATGAATGGTCCCATAAGTAGGGAATAATGTATAGGCAGGCTCTTGTTATCACAGAAATAAGTGTGATCAGGACTGAAGCCGCAAGTATATAGGGACGTCCGCGTATGCGCGCCGTCCGCATGACGTCATTTTCGTCATCAGGAGGGTCCACGTGCAGCCCAAAATTTGAGACCGCGCGGACAACAGCGCATGCGCATGAAGATATTTAGACAGGACACTTCACTACAAACACTTATACAAAGGAAATAGACAGCATTTGCACACACACTATTGTTTTTCTTCTTAAACTTTTACTTCTTTCAAGAACAGAAAGCTGTGGAGCATGTTTTTAATCATAATGTTTGATTCCTGTTCTTTGTTGTCTTGTTGTTTGTTCTAAACTGTGTTTGCAATGGTGGATCGGTTACATTTCTTCACCTATCCTAATGTTTTAATGTACTGTAAATGTCACCTAATCAGTGCTGCCCTGACGGCCTGGTAGAGTAATACTTTGAATAAGAAATCATTTGCATTTGCATTTGTGAATGGAGACCTTCCGCAAGGAAAACACGTTTACATTTGGTTTTTAAGATGAGGCCAGGGGCCAGATTTACTAAACGGGGCAAATTAGCGTGCACGCGCAATTCCAAAAATGCGCCGATGGGAGGGTTATATCTGCGGGTTATTTACTAAAAAAGCACAAATTAAATAACACAGATGCAACAGCTTATTTCCATAATGACCAACGCAATCTAGTAAGAGCAGCGGAAATTAATGCAAAGTCGCAAAAAAGCAGAGCTGATGAGTTAAAGCAACACCAAAGAGGTTTTTTTACCTTAAAATAACGTTTCAAAAAAAAAATTCAGTTGTTCATCCACTCGAAACAGGGTGAACGGCACTTTCACATTCGCTTTGCAGCCCTCTATCGGCCAAACCCGCACTAAAGAGGTTTCCAACCGTCAGGGTGCGGTCCTGTAAAACTACAAAAACTTGCTTTACAGCAAGTTACAATCCAATCAGAGCCAGCTTTGCTGCAGTAGCCTAATTATTTATGACTGTGGTAATGGACAATTCTGCTTCCAACCTGTAGGGGGAGCAAAGAGCAAAAACTCTTTTGGGTTGCTTTAACGCGTGATGCGCTTGAGTTCAGCACCACGGAAAGCACAGCTAACAAAGCAAGTGGACACTAAAAAGTGAAGGTTTACATAAGTTTTGAAACACCAGGTATTGTGTGACGACTTCTAGTGACTCCTATTTTATGTATTTCAGCAAATAAAAAATAACATGACTTGGAAAACAATATTTCTGAATAATATGTTCCTCCAAATAAACTGAAACCTCTGCATTGTATCATGCGTTCTCTGCTCTCTGTGTTGCCTCAATTGCAATAATTTCAGCCATTTCAAGCGCAAAGTAATTTAAGACATGCCTTTTTTCAGCGCTAAATAATGGCGCAAATACCAGTCATAACATGCCCAAACACGGTATAAAATAATGTATTTTTTGAACTATAAACCACGTGAACACATTGTATTATACCAAATACACAAAATAACGCTGCTTTTTAACAATGAAATAGGTCTACTTTAATATCAATCATATTGCAGTTGGTTTGTTTTGATATAAGCCTTCATAACTAAAAAATACACAATAAAAACATTATAACATAATAATAAACATGTTTGAAAAAATATTTAGGTATCTCGTTTTGGAACCAAACTCTTTAAATATAATAATAATAATAATATGTTTAATTTATATAACGGACAATGGACATTAGCCCAGTCCAAGCGATCACATAAATTAAATATAATGCCGAATATGTTATTTAAAGACATATTTATATTACATTTTTGGTAATATTAAAATGTACCTTTGCAATGATTTGCAGCGTCCAGGTTTACCATGTTTTTTTTTAACGGTTGTTATCTGGGAATAACAGACCTCCAATCAGAATTAAGCATTCCAACAAGCCGTGTAATAAAGAACCTTAACATCTGAAGAAGCTCTGAATGTAGATAGCAGAGTTAAGTAATTTGTTTTGAACGTATTCAATGAAAAATGTTTAATATTATAGTATCAGTGCCAAACATTGTAAGACATTGCCAAAATCTTAAAGACGTGAGAATTCTTCTCTTAAATGTTTTCAGAGATGAAGATTTCAGTCTTGTTCCAATCAAAGAGAAAAACTGAGACATCTTTTTTATTCCCATGAATGTGTATGTGTACAGTAGTGACATTTAAAGTGACCTTGATGTGTGTCCACGTCGCTGAATGAGTTTGTTTCTCCTTAATGAAAAAGTGTGTGTTTCTGGATCACTGACATCCAAGAGTTAATTGCCTGAAACGGTGTGTGTGTGTGTGTGTGTGGACTGGTGTTGAATTCTTTCTCACTTGAGGGAATACAGGTTTCAGGGGAAGAGGGTTGAACCAATGTATAGTGTGTGCATTTCTGGGTATGTTAGGTTTCTAAAGCTCCTGTATCCACTTACCCTGATTGAAGTGTCTCAAATGTGGCCGGTGGAGATGCAAAGATGAGATGAAATGCTAATTTTGATGGGCGTTTTAAATACGCCAACATCTGCTCGGCAATACATCACGAGCCAATACTCTCTGTGCGTGCGGACAAACGAACAATATTTCCGTTTTCATCAAGTTGAGTCGGCCATAACTCACCATTCGCCGCGACTGAAGCTATTTATCGACAACAAATCGGCCAGTTTTTCTCCTCACTCAGCTAGTATGTATGTGTTTTGATGATAGATGATAGGGTTCGGAGTAGATAACTCACCGGGAGACTTGAGCAGAGATCAGCCAGGCCAAATTCTGCAAATCCCCAAAGACCACCCAACACTGCGGCCTCTGTGTTTGTGTGTGCGGTGATGTGTATGATAGCTGCTCGGTTCCCTGCCTGCTCCTGTCTCATAGGTGTGTGTTTCTCAATGAGTGTGTGTGTTCACGCTGTTGTGCGCGGATGTTTGCTTTCTCAGCTTTTTTGCGTGGACGTGAAAGGTTGCGGCCCTCACACACACACACTTGCGCACACCGTTCGGCGCCAGACAGGCGCTGTATCTCCTCTCAGGGATGTTGAGGGTCCGTTGGGATGGAGGGAAGGCTTGACCGGAGGAGGAGAGAAGGAGGCCGAGACGGATAGCGGGTCAGATTGTCATGTATGAGCTGTTCTGTTCTGTTATCAGCTTTTAAAGTCTGCCAGAGACCCTAGTGCACATTAGAACCTTTGTCTAGACGGAGGTGTGCGCGTGTGTGGAGGGGGGCTGTGTTTTTTTGAAAATCTAGCATAAATGCATGCTAGATTTTTTGCACAATAAATGCCAAAGTTGTCTATTAGGATGTATTTGCAGGCATGTTTGTATATGTATATCTGGGTTAGTATAAAAAGTCCTTTAAATCGGAAAAATTTAAGCTATTGGTAACTTCATTTAGGGGCGGTTTCCTGGATGGAGCTTATCCTAGTCCCAAACTAAAATGCATGTTTAAGCTGCCTTAATTTCAAAACATATATCTTAAAAGCACACCGCAGAACTTTTTGGCTACTAGGAGGCGCTAGACATGTATTTTTCACGTCTAGCGCCCCTAGAGGCCATAAGCACCGCAGCACTGTCGCAAAGAAAAAGAAGACAACTCTTTAGGTCACAAAGTCCGCGGTGTGCCTTCCAGCATGTCATATGAATACAAGCCAGTTGTAACGGTCGTCGCTTGGTTAAAGTTTATATTAAAAAAATTCCCTTAAAGAGGAATTGAAGCCGGGTCTCCCGTGTCACTACCACAACGCCACTGAGTCACGTTATAAAAGTCACTCTCTACACTCCCCAAGTAGCCTACAGCAAAATTCACGTAAAAAAAAATTAGTGTTCGGGCACCAGACAGCAATATATATGCAATATATGCAAGCATATACCAGCTAAGTCCAGCTAGACCAGCTTGAAAGGTGACCAAAAACAGCTAGACCAGCTTAAAGAGTGACAAAAACACAGCTAGACCAGCTAAAAAGTGACCAAAACACATCTAGACCAGCTTAAAGGTGACCAAAACACAGCTAGACCAGCTTAAAGAGTGACCAAAACACAGCTAGACCAGCTTAAAAGTGACCAAAACACATCTAGACCAGCTTAAAGGTGACCAAAACAAGCTAGACCAGCTTAAAAGTTACCAAAAACACAGCTAGACCAGCCTAAAGGTGGCCAAAACACAGCTAGACCAGCTTAAAAAGTGACCAAAACACAGCTAGACCAGCTTAAAAGTGACCAAAACACAGCTAGACCAGCTTAAAGAGTGACCAAAACACAGCTACACCAGCTTAAAAGGTGACCAAAACACAACTAGACCAGCTTAAATGTGACCAAAACACAGGTAGAACAGCTTTAAGAGTGACCAAAACGCAGCTAGACCAGCTTAAAAGTGACCAAAACACAGCTAGACCAGCTTAAATGTGACCAAAACACAGCTAGAACAGCTTTAAGAGTGACCAAAACGCAGCTAGACCAGCTTAAAGAGTGACCAAAACGCAGCTAGACCAGCTTAAAGAGTGACCAAAACGCAGCTAGACCATCTTAAAGAGTGACCAAAACGCAGCAAGAACAGCTTAAAGGTGACCAAAACACAACTAGACCAGCTTAAATGTGACCAAAACACAGCTAGAACAGCTTTAAGAGTGACCAAAACGCAGCTAGACCAGCTTAAAGAGTGACCAAAACGCAGCTAGACCAGCTTAAAGAGTGACGAAAACACATCTAGACCAGCTTAAAGAGTGACCAAAACACAGTTAGACCAGCTTAAAGGGTGACCAAAACACAGCTAGACCAGCTTAAAAGGGGACCAAAACACATCTAGACCAGCTTAAAAGTGACCAAAACACAGCTAGACCAGCTTAAAGAGTGACCAAAACAAAGCTAGACCAGCTTAAAGAGTGACCAAAACACATCTAGACCAGCTTAAAGAGTGACCAAAACACAGCTAGGCCAGCTTAAAGAGTGACCAAAACACAGCTTAAACCAAGCTGGGAGACCAGCTAAAACCAGCTCACCTGCTTATGATGGTCTTAGCTGGATTTTTCAGTAGGGTTATGTGACCTTTAACCTATATTAGTGCCATTTTTTCATCTCAAGATGCACACCAGTGTTGTTTTTGTGAGATATGTTGGTAAAAACTACATAAATGTCCTTATATAACTAAGACCTAGTCCTGGATTAATCTAAACCTGTTCCGGGAAACTGCCCTTTAGAGTCTTGTACTTCACTTGTAAAAAAAACTCTCTTTCTGTTTTCTCTTAATTTTAGGGTCATTTTCAGCTAATTTTTTTCCTTACAATTACTAAGCAGCATCATAATTCTCTTAACATGCATATTTACGCTTCACGTGCCTGACTGGCACATCAGGAATACCGTGTGTGGAATATTGGACTCGGTGAACAAGAGGGAATGTTCTGGGCAGCACGAGGAACGATCTTAAATGTTCCTCGCTGTTCCAGATTCTATTTTCTGCTTCAAGGCAGCATGCTGTGGTTTACACACAGAGAAGACGAGCTTCTCATCAGCCGCAGCTCTCCGCGTGATGGCCGTATAATGACGGACAGCAGCAGCCCGCGCTCGGCCGCTGACCTGAGACCAGCCCTTTAAATTTGCTGGATAATCGTCCAGGTTGGGGAGGATGGTCCCAGGTCAGCATCTACCCACGGCGTGTAATGACAGCCCTCTTTCAGTGCGCCGAGTTTCTATTGGCCGGCTTTCAAGCTTAAGGGGTTATGGAGAGTTCCCCTGGCACCTACACAAACACACATACACTGCTGGATCTGACTCACGGTCGCTTTGGTCCAGCTACAGTGTGCCAGGACAAATGAAGTGTGTGTGTGTGTGTGTGTGTAATTCATAGCATTTGAACAGAACATGCAGCACTGTTAAATCATACTGTAAACCACGAGACTAATAGATGCCCGTGTGTGTCAAAGTTTTCTGAATCCAAAGCTTCGGCGAGTTGCATCAAAACTATTTGTGATATTTAAAAGAGGAAGATGAAGATAATGAGAAACAAAACTTTTGTAACTTTTTGTAACTTTCACATTTGTTGGTTTTGTGTATAAAAAATGTCTCCAGTGTTGTATTGTATATCAAGCAAGCATTGCTGCAGTTCTGCCCATGTCACACTTTGTCATACGCTTGTCTCCATGCATTGATTTTATTCGGTATGTGTGTATGAATGATACTTTGTGCTGCCTTTTCTCTGATGTGTCTGTTTATGTTCAAAATGTATCGTTTGCTACTGTACTGTAATCTGTGCTCCAGGCAGAGAGAAGGGGTGACAGACGCAGGGCTGCCCACAGAATGGGCCTCCCCGCTGGGCCAAATGAGGGGGCAGGCCTGGGCGTCAGAATGTAGGCCTGTTGTTCTGTTTCTCTCCTCCCACCTTTGTGTGGCCCTCCAGGGGTCCGCTTACTTTACGCTCATCCAGACACAACCTTTGTGCCCACAAGACGGAGCCCCCTTCGTGCCGGGACGATCCAAGGGTTCTGGATGTAAAGGATGCGTCTGTATATATGTATGTGTGTGTGTGTGAGAAAGAGAAGGGACAGGAGATTAAGTTTTGTCTCTTTGCTCCGAAAGGCCAACTGCCAAAACGCATAAAAATCGGATTCTCCACACAGTGCCATCTTGAAGGTTCTCCCATTCACTTAGATATACCGCCAGTACCATCCTATTCATACACTTTTAAAGCTTTTCATTAACAGCCATTCATCCACATATATTTTTGTAGTGCCATTATGTATGCATGTATACCTTGTATCAAATACAATCATTAAAATCAAACCCATGACTTGAGTTGCAGGCGCCAAATTGAGCTTCTGGAATACTTTGCTAATGTTTAAGGGAGTTTATTTAAACATTTGTTTTTATAGTGAGAAAAGGAGACACGCATTCCAACGAGACGCACATTTTATCACATTATTCCTCCTTTAGTTCGGGCTCTAATGGTTTTGCTGCCAGAGGGCACACCCTTAACCACAGCGGGGTCACCCAGGCGTCACAATGTCACGGCAATGAGCTTTCACCCCTGCCTCTGGCTCCAGGCAGGTTCGAGAGATCAGTAACTGAGTGTGTGTGTTTTGAATTCTGATTTAGGATGTTCTTGGGTTCAGAGGTCATAATTACACAGGGTCAGATGGATTACCTTTCACTTGGTCCCACACACATATGATACTGCTTTCTCTCCACATGTTAACTCAACTTTATCATAAGTAAAGATTGGGAATAAAAACATATTAGCAATATCATTTTTGCGTGTATGATAGTGTGTGCATGTGGTGATGTTTGTGTGTGTTTTGGGTGCGAGTTTATGTTCATATGTTGCGTGAGCGTGTGTGTTTAAGTCTATGCGTTTGTGTGCATTGGAAAAGCCTCTTTCCTCTGCTGTAAATGGTGTCATTCAGCAGTACTTTGTGGATTGGCCAAACTCAAATATTTGCTCTCTGCATATTTAATATTTATGATGCCTGAGACAAATATGAAGCTCGGGAGTGAGTGACAGCCAGAGGTCAAGTACAGGAGCAGCCCTGACCGGGTGGAGTTCACGTAGATAGAGGTGTGTGTTTGTGTGCAGATGGTGTGTATTTGAAGCTTTAGAAGGGCGTGGTCATATTTGAATTGGAGCGAAATAGGTGTTAAAGGAAAAGTGTGTCTCCCTGTAGGGGTACAACAGATGTTTTATCCTTTTAGTTTGTACCTTATCCTCCAGTAAATGTGAATATAAGAACCATAATGCCCTTTTTGGGACCAGTACAGTATGTACCTCTGAGGTACTTATATGCACTCTTTGGTACCTGTATGTACCTCTGAGATACTAATGTGCACTCTTTGGTACCTGTATGTACCTCTGAGGTACTAATGTGCACTATTTGGTACCCGTATGTACCTCTGAGGTACTAATGTGCACTATTTGGTACCCGTATGTACCTCTGAGGTACTAAATATGCACTCTTTGGTACCTGTATGTACCTCTGAGGTACTAATATGCCCTCTTTAGTACCAGTATGTACCTCAGAGGTACTAATGTGCCCTCTTTAGTACCAGTATGAACCTCTGAGGTACTAATGTGCTCTCTTTGGTACCAGTATGTACCTCTGATGTACTAATATGTCCTCTTTGGACCAGTATTTACCTCTGAGGTACTAATGTGTCCTCTTTGGTACCAGTATGTACCTCTGATGTACTAATATGTCCTCTTTGGACCAGTATGTACCTCTGAGGTACTAATGTGCTCTCTTTGGTACCAGTATGTACCTCTGATGTACTAACATGTCCTCTTTGGACCAGTATGTACCTCTGAGGTACTAATGTGCCCTCTTTGGTACCAGTATGTACCTCTGATGTACTAATGTGCACTCTTTGGTACCAATATGTACCTCTGAGGCACTAATATGCACCCTTTGGTACCAATATGTACCTCTGAGGCACTAATATGCACCCTTTGGTTGGTATGTACCTCTGAGCTACTAATATGCACTCTTTAGTACCTGTATGTACCTCTGAGGTACTAATACGCACTCTTTGATACCAGTATGTACCTCTGAGGCACTAATATGCACACTTTGGTACCGGTATGTACCTCTGAACTACTAATATGCACCCTTTGGGACCAGTATGTACCTCTGATGTACTAATATGCCCTCTTTGTATGTACCTCTGATGTACTAATATGCCCTCTTTGGTAGCAGTATGTACCTCTGAGGCAGTCATATGCACCCTTTGATACCGGTATGTACCTCTGATTTACTAATATGCCCTCTTTGGTACCAGTATGTACCAGTATGTGCAAGGGTGTACTTTTTGAAAGGGTATCACCCCAGTGACAGCTAGGGACCATTCTAATTGACTGTGTGTGTGTGTGTGTGTGTGTGTGTGTGTGTGTGTGTGTGTGTGTGTGTGTGGGTGCGTGCGTGCGTGTGTTCGGCTGCGTGCGTGCGTGCGTGCGTGCGCGCGCGCGCGTGCGTGTGTACAGTATGTGAAAGTGAGAAAGAGACTCAATCCACATCACTGGATCTCCCTTACCATGCTGTCTATACAAACACACACACACACACACACACACACACACACACACACACACACACACACACACACACACACACACACACACACACTAGCTTACTGTTTACTCAGAGACCCTCATGTACTATAAATATGTGAGCGGTCAGCAAAGCCTAATATGAATATCTGTACTATACATTCATGAAACCCCTGAGCATAATCCTTATAAAGTTATTGTGTGTAAGCTAATTTGTAAGAACTGTGTGTGTGTGTGTGTGTGTGTGTGCGCGCGTGCGTGCGTGTGTGAGAGAGAGAGAAAGAGAGAGAGAGAAAAAGGAAGAGAGAGATAGAATAACAGCGTAGCTAAAGCTTAGGCCTTGTACTGTGTTTAAATAGCATATAACATTACCACACACCCACTCCCACACAAACACACTCATGGATCACATTATCCACCTTCAGCTTTTTTACATGAAGACATTTACCTACCTCTAAATGAACACATACTTTTATTTAAATCACTTAAAAATAAGGAATATGACAGAATTTAACCTGTATTTATTTTATGAATCATTTATGCCTTTCAAAGTGTCCCAGAGGGAGTTTTTGTCAGAGTCTGCTAAACTCTGTGGCCAATCTGTCCCCAAAGTATAGCTGAGTAAACCTGCACACACACATACACAAATAGCTAAATCCAAGACCGTGACGACATTCACGAGCTATTTCTTTCATCTATTCAGTATACACTGTTTTCTTTTCTTTTATTATCCAGCGCTGATAAGCGTCAAGAATGTCCACACGGCGTGTTTGAAACGTCTTCTTTTGTTACCAAAGGCAAACATCACGCCTTGCTTTCGCCATCTTCCTCTTGAACAGGAACGAGGGATGAAACGCAATGAAAGAGAGACAATATTTGGTGATGATTGGTCAGAGGTGGCGGAGTGGAACCTAGATAGCGATTTAGACGTTTAGTCATGGAGAAAGCAGGTGTATGCATGTCCTTTAGCCATTGCAGGCAGGGTGGCCTTTTAAATCATCCGTGCGTTGAAGGGACGAGCAGATAAACATGCGCACGCACCAAAAAAAAAAACACATTGTATCATTACTTGTTCTAAAAAAGCTATTAAACTGTTAGCATAGCGACAGCTGAGACTGCATTAGCGAAATCGCGACTGATTAGCATCTACACGCACACACTCGTACGAAAGCATACACGGTTAGTCTCGGCGGAGTTGACCTGTTGACACGCGGGTGGGTTTGTCAGAGATGGATGGTGTATGTTGACTATGGTGGAGTGTCAGAGATGAAGGGAATAATGGCTTGAAGAGCAGGAGGAAGTGACATCAGAGCAGATGGATGAGTTTAGGCCACTTACAGAGATGGAGGGAAGCTGTTGAGGATGAAAGGATTTGTAAAAAGATACAGTGACACAAAGGGAAACGGCCGTGTGAGAGTTTAAGCGAAAGGCATCAGAAACGAAGTATCGCTTCACTTATTCGACCTCATTAACGCTTCAGAGTTCAAGTGACTCTGACTTCTGTGCAATGAAAGTGTGTGTCTCTTCAGCTGCAGCTGTTGGAGCAGATATCACGCTTTTGTACAATTGTTTCCTCTCTTTCTCAGATAACATTGAAAGAGAAATAAAAAGTCAAAAGCGACCCAATGGTCCTTGATGAGAGGTGAGATATCATCTGAAACTGCATCTTCTGTGTGTTCGTAAGCGGACAGAAAGCACACACTCACTGATTCGCTGTAAAGTGTAAAGGTGATGACATGTTAAGGTATGGTTCTCAATAGAGACATGGAGTCTAGTGTATAACACACTTCATCATGTTGTAGTCTGACACCTCGTGTGGCTGTGCGTGTTTATTTTTTATATTCAGTATAATTATGTCTGTACAGTGTGAGTTTAAGCTAATAAACAAGTTTTTATCACTGCTCTGTGCTGAGAAATAGACACACTTCACCACTGATGATTTCTGAGTGTTTGCATGTATTTCCCAAGTATAAAATATACAGGGAAAAAAGATAAACATCTCCTGGCGCAGGTGACACATGGCATCAGGACATGCACAAACACACAAAACATCAAAATTAATAACATGTTTTATGTTAAATGTAAATAAAGTGTGTTTTTTCTGATAACATAAATCATTTTGCATAATTTAGAATAAATTAATAAAATTATTATTAATTAAATTAATAAGTTATTACAGCTTAAAAGAATTTTAGCCATAGTGATTTGATTGGATCAGTATCAGATTTTGATTGGTTAATATTCATTTTGTTTCAAATTGAGATAGGTAGGATAGTTTTGAAAATTTAAATGAAAGCTATTTTCAGAATAACGTGTATTAAAGGGATAGTTCACCCAAAAATGAAAATTTTGTCATCATTTACTCACTCTCATGTTGTTATAAACCTGTATAATTTTTTGTTCAGATGAACATGAAGGAAGATATTTAGAGGAATTTTTGTAATTAAACCGTTCGAGAGCCCCATTCACTTCCTTGTATTCTTTTATCCTACTATGGAACTGTATGGGGCTCAGGTTTGGTTACGAACAATCCCTTTAAATATATTCCTTCGTGTTCATCAGAACAAAGAAATATATACAGGTTTATAACAACATGCGAGTGAGTAAATGATGACAGAATCTTCATTCTTGGGTGAACTATTCCTTTAAAAGGAGGTAAATATAGCAACCATTTTTCCTCCTTTTATGCAAAGATGTAAATATTCTCTTATATGATAATATCCCTCTCTGCTGTTTGTTTGGTCTCCTGTGATGCACAGTTATTGCCTTTGTGTTATTGTTTTCTTTTGTTGTATGACTGTGTATGTTACTGATATGCAGATGAGTGAAATCAGCCATAACCATGTTCTGCTATTTCACTCTGTGTGTGTGATTATGAGAGTGGACAGATAGTCGTGTAGCAGCGCGTCTGTGTGTAAATCCTTCTGTTCTCAATTACTGCTGACAACCATTGACAGTCCTACAAAGACACTGAGAACAATAACTGCGAGTGTGTGTGTGTGTGTGTGTGTGAGAGAGAGAGAGAGAGAGAGACAGAGAGAGAGAGAAAGATGCTTCTATTAAATTTTCATATGGGTGATGATTATATAATTGCATGTACATTTGGTGTCCATAGTCAGTATTTTTTCAGCTTTTTCAAATGGTTCTATTTTTAATTGTTTTAATAATTTGGTACTCATTCTCATGAGTCACAATCAGTGTTGGGGAAAGTTACTTTTAAAGTAATGCATTACAATATTAAGTTACTCCCAAAAAAGTAATTGCGTTACTTAGTTACTTTTCATGAAAACGCTACTTTTTAGTTACTTTTGCGTTACTTTTTCTTGGCTTTGGCTTGATCTCTTTCAAGGCCTTGCAGGTGTTTTTATGACTGAAAAGTTCTGCATTCAGAAAATGCATATTTCATCACAAAAATGTCGAGCTCTGGCCTGCCATCTCAGTTTCTGACTGCATAAAGTAAATAATGTGACTATGTTTAGTTTAATTCAATACATATTTTTTAAATCTAATTAATTAAACTAAAAAAGTAACTTGAAAAAGTACCTCAAATATTAATGTGTACATTTCGGACTATATGTCGCTCCAGAGTATAAGTCGCAAAGCAAGTTATTCAACTAAACAATAGCACAGAACAGCAGGCTGAATAGGTGTCTGTACATGTTAAAGTAGCATAAACAGTTATTTACACGATACACAATAGCATACATGACATACCTGGGACGCTGAATAGGCTAAATTAACACGACAAGCCAAATCAAGTTCAAAAAGGTCCCGAAGTCATTCCACATCACTGGATCCATTGAATTACATAAATACAGGAGCAGCATAGAGCGGACTCTCACGGCTGTAGACGGTGATGGTTTCCCTTGGTTTATATGAAATAATTTTGACGTATAGGTCGCACCTGACTTCAAGTTCCAGGACCCGCCAAACTATGAAAAAAGTGTGACTTATAGTCAGGAAAATACGGTATTATTACGTAATGCATGTTACCTGTAATGCGTACCCCCAAAACTGGTCACAATGTTACAGGCCATAACAATATAATACTTTCTGTAAAAAGTGTCTTACATAGATGGTTTCAGCAGTAACAACATAAACAAACTGCTTTCGTGGAACACACGTAACTTCCGGTAAACGCCACAAAGAAGTCCTTTTAGAGTAATTTATTTCTGATAATAAGCAAAATAAACAACAACTAGATTACCTTAGTTCAAAACATAGCTAAAGCGTATCAGAAACTACGCTTAGCTTACGTTACTATGTAAAATGTTTACTATATAATGTATGCAATCTAAACTACAGATCAGTTGCCAAACCTCGCTTCAAATGTAACGTTAATCCATGATCGCCGTCTTCCATGATCTTTGGGAAACCAAAACATTTGTTATTTTCGACAAGGCATTTGTTCCAGAGTTTAGCAACTAGTCAGACAATTAAACAAACAGAGACCGGAAGTTAAGTTCTGTTTTTTCAGAAAAAAACACATGGTCAAAATGATCCCAAGCTGTAACTGGGGCATATCCTTTAAAAAGGTCCTTATATGTACCATTTAGGTACAGGTATGTATATTTGGTACCAATGTACCTTTGAGGTACCAATATGTACTAATATGAACTCTGTAGGTGCAAATAGCTTTTTGCAAGGGTACTGTCACAGTGACAGCTAATAGGGACCTTTTTTAGTAGAGTAACAGTGTTGTTATTTGATACAAGCAAAACATATTTTGGACAACAGCTGTACCTGAAATTACATAATCACCAATATACTCATAAAATACTAGTCAAGTGATCTCCATATGTGTTGCATGGGTGTTGTATGGGGTGCATATTTAACTTTTCTGTTTCTGTAGTGATTCTGTTTTAAAATCAATGTTTTTCAAAGCTTTTGTAACTTACAGTATGTCAACATTATGTGCATTAGCCAAGCCTTTTTTATTGCATCTGCCCCAGTAATGAATGTCTGTGTGCCTGCTGCACAGATGATACATTCTTCTAACATCGATGAACAGCGTCCTAACATCTGACTTCTGACAGATAACACTATTCAACAAAACTATTCACTTGCCGTCCAAAACGAACATCTGCAGGATTCGTGAACCAGCAAGCTGCAATTCAGGAGTGCTGTTTTTCTGAGGCGAAGTCAAATTAAGCTCAGGGAACCGTCCAAAGCCAACTTTAGACTGCAAAGGAAACAATTACTTGGATTCAAACTTGATGACAAACATGAGGTTCGTCTGAATGGTCTGGTCTTTCGCGAAATGAGGCCTGTTCGAAGAAAGAGAGATGACATGAGACAGAAAGCGAAGGGAGAGAGGATGAGAAGCCAACATTCTGACCCAAACTTTGCCCTCACTGTCGTCTTTGTGATGGATGGACCGAGCTTCAGAAGGACTCTAAAAGTGGATACACACACACACACAGCTCAGTATAGACCAGCGTGGCTCATCACTCTTCAATTGACAGAGGAAATGAAGAAAGTTCCCTTAAATATCACGAAAATCAGGAAATTGATAGGTACAAGCTGAATGGCGGATATATGAGAAGAGAAATTTGAGAATTATTGAAGGGAATTACAAGACAGATGAGAGAGATGGATTAAAATACAGGAAGAGAGAGAGTGTGTGTGTGTGCGCAGTGAATGGGTCTGCGGTGTGTTTGTGTTTGCGTGTATGTGCGTGATTGATATAGCAGACGTGCCCTGTTGTTTTATTTCTTTTGTAAAGCCTCCAGCTCGTCTGGCGTTCAAGCAATGTTGCATTTAAGCGAATGCTGTGTTGCAGCGGAGACCACAGGAATGCATCTTCCCTGCATTCGCTATCTCTTTTACAGTCTGTTTTTCTCTCTTTCTCTGCAATTTCCTCTTTCACCGACTCCCTGTTCGCTGGGTCTATGGTTAACCGAAAAAAGAGAGCTGTTGGTGCAGTAACAGGAGCCATTGGGTCTTCGTGGATGTCAGAAAAATTGAATCTTTGTTAGGTTCAGTTAACACACAGACGGTTCACAGTTACAGTAGGAACCCGCAAACAATTTAAAGAAGCATTTGTATTGAAAACGATTTGCAATACTTACAAGTGTTATACTTAATGCAAATATGCAGCAATGCAACAACCACAAAGAATTCAGCAAGCAAAGCTTAGTGAACTGCCTCGTAATACAAAAGGCTCTATAATAACTGAAGAAAAGGTTATTTGTTCATATTTGAATTCTGTCATGCTCCGTCTAGCTGTTTCATTAATGTAAAATTGTGTGCATGAACGCATCCTAACCTTCTGTTCCATTTAATTCATACCTGAATTCCACCTATTTCTAATAAAACCACTTTTATTAATAGAAGAGTAGGGAAAGAAAGTGATGAAGAGTAGATATGAAAACTAGAAATGATGTAAACTTTCCAAACTTGGGTGAAATAAGAACCAAAGCTCTTGGATTAACCAAGGCATGGTGTTACAATCCCAGTAATATTTAAGGATATGATGTCATTTGTACCACCACCAATCCTGGTATGCCCTCTACTTTAAAACCCTTCCGCCATTTCTTTAGCGAGCTTTTGCTGTCCTTTAAAATTTTGTTGCCAGTTTGTTATTCATTTTTTAAAATATTGTAAATAGAATTATCAAATTTTTTCACTTGTCACCACCACTTTTCACTTGAATATAACTAAATCACAGTTTTTGCCCCCTATACTTGTTGTCTTCTTCCCTCAGTGCCACATACACACCAAATAAAACTTAAATCATCACTTCATATTGTTACATCCCCTCCATACCCCTAGATAACTACTGGGATTTTAACAAAATCGGGGGCTCGTCTGGGATTCCCCAGGCTGGACCAATGAACGACGTACAGGAACTGATAGGTACGGATTGCAAAAGAGAAACACAAAACACATACATGGGCAAGTAAAACATGGGTTTGACCTAAGGGCATGGGTTAGGTTTGAACATTTGGGGGGTTGACGTGTCAACGTGTACATATGCTTTCATTAATCATTATATAAATATTGGGGGGGTTGTAATTGCTAGTTTTGATTATTGGGGGTTACCTTCCACCATTCCCCCCAGAAACTACGCCCCTGGTTTGACCTGTTTGTCCAAACAATAAAAGACAATGAATAGCGGGATGGGGTGTTGAAAAAACATAGTTGGTGCTGCTGAGGTTATAAAGTGAAGTTGTGTAAAACACTGTCACCGTATTACGATTTCAGATCAAGAAGTTCTAGTATTCGTGTAGCTCGGCTAGTAAAGCATTGTGCTATCAACGCAAAACTTTGTTGGTTCGATTACAAAGAAAACATGCATACTGATAAAACGTCAGTAGCTTTGGATAAAACTGTCTGTCAAGTCCATCAATGGAAATGTAATATAAATGTAGTCAGAGCCGATGGTGTAGTGGGCAGTGCTCCGGCTTGTGGTGCTTTCGCATTTTCGGCGACCCGAGTTTGATTCCCGGCTCGTGGTCATTTGCCGATCCCATACCCCTCTCTCCTCCCTGTACTTTTCTCTCCTCTCCTTATTCACTGTTAAAAATAAAGGCAAAATGGCCAAAAAATTTAACTTAAAAAAAAATAATATAAATGTAGAAGTCAAGTTACACGTGAACGTAAAGTGAACACGGCCCCTTTAAGAGTACTAATGAGATTTTTCGCAAACTCTATTCTCATTGAAACAGCTGCTCTCCCCTCGAAACAACAATTACTGAACGCTCAGATCCAGCAAGAGCGCCTGACAACCCTGTGAGTGAGCAGTGATAGATCTGTGTGTGTATGTAGGGAATGGTTATGTCTTTAAGAGGTCTGTTTAAAGTTCATTACGAGGATTTACATGCATCATTTACTGATCACTCTCCCTAGATGCAAATTCCATTTTTTGTGGATCATTGTTATTTTGACATGAACATATTTGAGGAGCTTGAGAGAGAAAGAAAATCTTTATAGATTCATTTGATTTATTCTACACTCTTAAAAATAAAGGTGCCACACGCTGCCATAGAAGAGCCATTTCTGTCTGCATTGTACCATACAAAATCTTTTAACATTTCTGTTTATAAAAAGCTAATTTATAGATGATAAAGGTTCCTTATGCTACGTACACACCAAGCGCGAGGCATTGCGTTACTTGTTCTAGATTACTTGCGGGATATAACTTCGTGTCATTCAAATTTTTCGTTCGAGTTGAATATTTTCAACTTGGGCGAAGACGCGTTTGAGGCGAACAGCGCGTGTTTTCGCAGCAAACGTGCCACCCATATCACGTCATTTGCATCGCCCCACGCGAGGACGCGTCTGATCGCGTCTTTGCATTGACTTTGTATGTAATCTACTCGCGCAAATCGTTGAACTCGCGTCTGGTGTGAACCCACATTAAGGCCATAAAAAGCAATAGAAGAAATGCTATTTTTAAGCATCTTTGACTTTTGAATTGTTTTTTGGGGGATCAAAATGGTTCTTCTATGGCATTTTTTAAGAGTGGCATTTACTATTATATTTATGTTTATTATGTTGTTTTTAAAGGGGATCTGTAGTTGACTTCATTGTGCATCTAAGGAAAGTCAGGTTCTCATAGCGTTCACAAAATCTGATGACTGACTTGGAAGATGTGTTCAGGTTCAGAGAGGTTTCTGTGTTTGTGTCTGCATGCAAGTTAATTACGCTTGATTAATGGTGTGTGTTTTCACTTTTGTGATATCTGTGACAACACAAAGCAGCGTTCAGCCATGTCAGGATCAACCATCACTTACCGACACACTCTCTCATCAATCACACACACACATGCACACACACACACACACACACATACACACTGAGAGCTGTGTGCAGTCCCGTCAAGCTCCACAAACACTGAATAAGTGTTTATGTGATCACATGTGATGGGACCCCTCTTAGTAACACACACTGTCATCAATCACAAGCACACACACACACACACACACACACACACACACACACATATAAATATATATAACATTATAGGCTTACATGTAGCATCAACCCAAAAAAGCAAGTTTGTGTCTGTTTTCTCATTACTTTCCTTTTCAATTCGTCCCTCACTCTATCTCTCTTTTCAGCATTTCCCTCTTTTCATGAACGTGCATCATCCTTTATCATTTATGGCCTTTTGGCCATTTTACTGTCAACATCTCTCTCGCTCTCCTTCCCATCAATTCCACATTTTCTCTGCTCCTTTCTCTTTTCCTCTCCGCTTCTTTTTCTTTTTATGTGGAGTTGCCGTAGGCGGCATGGCTGGCCGGCGAGGGTCACCAGAGGGAATTCTGGGAGCTGAGGTTCCAGTCATCCATTACCCTGCTTGTTTCTCACTCTGGCAGCCCTGCCAGGGTTCTATTAAGAGCTCTTACACACACACACACACACACACACACACACACACACACACACACACACACACACACACACTCATGCATTTGATCAGCGCTTAGATTACACTGTGAAATCACTGGACGCACACATCACACAGCGTCGCATGCAGCAGCCTCAGGGTCCACATGCGCATGTAATGACATACAATATTCCACTGCAGTTCTCCTCATTACGCATGTAAGCGTGTATTTATGTGTGAGTATGTGTGTGTTCAGGTGCAGACTGGGTGTTCATTTATACTAAACAGTGGTGAAGGCGCGCGAGAGAGAAAATAAGTGACGTTATAGGAGTAATAATAAACTTTTCATGCTTGTTAAAATGAGACAGGACAACTTAAGGTCATTAAATGGCTTATTGTGCAATCATCGGTGAATGTTAGTTGCATGAAAAATTTTTGTTTTTAAAATCTTTCATCGAAACGTAATGACTAATGGCTTTAAAATAATGAGCGCAATTAAAGCCACGTAGTTGGAGGAAAATTATTTTAACTGAAAATTTCATAGCCGATGCTGATAGACAATCAAATCCTGAAGTCCGTGCTAGATTATTATTAGTTTCACTTGGAATTGAGATGCTTTTTTTAAAGTTAAATGTGTTTTTTCATGCTGTTGCTGTTAACTGTTAATGTAAACACACATTTACTAGGTTTTTACTAAAAAACAAACACCAAATCCACGTATACAATCCCACTGCATGCTCTTACATACATCATACAATACAAACAAGCTTAAATACATTATTTCTTTCATTGAATACCTTTTGAACACGTTACACCTGTACTTAAAGCTTGTGGTAAACTTTAAAGCTGCGGTATACATCATAAACCCGCGAATAGCAGACATAAGTACATCATAAACCGTGGACACCTCACTGCCCCAGAGTACAGCACAGGCAAACATATACTGCATTATAAACCTCTGACCTGCCTTTATGATGACATCATAAAGATGGACGCTAGATTCGCTTTTTTCAGCGTATCTTTTAGTGGAACAGTAAGAACTTAGGAAAGAGAAAGATGGAGAGATGGAAAGAAAGTGACAGTTAAACATGAGATGAAAGCTCTCTTGTCAAACAAACAGATATTTAGTGCGAGCTCATCTATAGAGTCGACGCTCTGTGTACACACTCTACTGTTTATAATAAATAATTTTAACTCTTTTATAAACAGATGGAGGGAAAGAATCACTCCGAGATAAGGAGGTGAATGAAGACATGGAAAGTAGTGTGGTCTTAGTATATATGAGCATCTAATTTACATTTTGACAGATTTAGGCTTTTGGGGTGAAGGGAAGCTTAACACGATGATATTTATGGATATGTGTGAGGTATTTTTGGAGGCATGTGAATTTGCTAGGTGCTGTGCTTGGGATTTTGTCCTAAGTTACTACATGCAATATCTAAAGACTGACTAGAAGCCAATTGTTGACATTTGGATGGTAATGTGTAGTGTTGGGAAATGAAGACACCATTTGAATAAAAAATATTGTGCTCATGATATTTGGTTTTGTTAAATGTTTTGCTAAATATCTGCATATCCTGGTATATATTAAGTTATATAGCCTTAAATACAAAGTGTGTGTGATGGGATCTTTTCAGAAGTACCAAAAAAGGAATCATTAAAGGGGACATATCATGAAAATCTGACTTTTTTCATGTTTAAAGGATTAGTCCATTTTCTTAAAAAAAAACTCCAGGTAATTTACTCACCACCGTGTCATCCAAAATGTTGATGGCTTTCTTTGTTCAGTCGAGAAGAAATTATGTTTTTTGAGGAAAACATTTCAGGATTTTTCTCATTTTAATGGACTTTAATGGACCCCAACACTTAACGGTTTTGATGTGGTTTGGAATTGGAGGTTTAAGGGACTCTAGATGATCTTAGACAGGGCATAAGGGTCTTATCTAGCGAAACGATTGTCATTTTTGGGAAGAAAAATAAGAAATATGCACTCCGGTCCTGTGACGTGCCAGTGTGACCTCACGTAATACGTCATCACGTCAAGAGGTCACGGATGACGTATGTGAAACTACGCTCTAGTGTGTACAAGTGTGGAGAAAGAGTCCGTTCCGACATTGTTGTATGTTGAATGATAATAATTCATGTTTTTCTGTCAGTTTATCATTTAAAATGGTCTGCAAATGTGCGTTTCATATATGTAACACGTGACCTTTTGACGTCATTACGCAATTACGTGAGGTCCCGTTGGCGCGTCACAGGACCAGAGGAAGATGAGAAGTTGTGGTTTAAAAGTGCATATTTTTTAATTTTCTTGCCAAACATGACAATCGTTTCGCTAGTTAAGACCCTTATGCCTCGTTTGGGGTCATTTAGAGTCCTTTGAAACTGCAATTTTAAACTGCTTAAAAACTGTTAAGTGTTGAATTAAGTGTTGGGGTCCATTAAAGTCCAATAAAATGAGAAAAAATTCTAGAATGTTTTCCTTAAAAAACATAATTTCTTCTCAACTGAACAAAGAAAGACATCAACATTTTGGATGACATAGTGGTGAGTAAATTATCTGGATTTTTTTTAAGAAACTGGAGTAATCCTTACGTGCTATGATTGGGTCCCTGGTGCTTGTACCAACCTAGAAAATATAAAAAAAGAACAACCCCAGTAGCTTAGTTTTGGTAAACCATTCTTTAACAAGCATGTGAAAAAATAGGTCATTGAAATCTGTCTCCCTTGTGATGTCAGAAGGGGATAATACCGCCCCTAAATCAGCACTATCCAACCACGGCACTGCCATTTAGTGCAGATATCAGCTCATTTGAACTTTAAAGGACACACCCAAAAACGGCACATTTTTGCTCACAACTACAAAGTGGCAATTTTAATTATGTTATAATAAATTATCTATATGATATTTTGAGCTAGAACTTCACATATGTACTCTTGGAACACCGAAGATTTATTTAACATCTTAAAAAAGTCTTGTGAAATGTCCCCTTTAAAGGGATAGTTCACCCAAAAATGAAAATTCTGTCATTATTTACTCACCCTCAAGTTGTCCCAAATTTTTATACGTTTTTTTGTTCGCCTGAACACAAAGGAAGATATTTTGAAGAATGTTTGCAACAGAACTGGGGCACCATTGATTTCCATAGTATTATTTTTCCTATTATGGAAAAAGAGCTAAAAGAAACTAGTTTAAATTGTTTAACTTAATAAAAGAAAGTTAAAGTAAAGTTAAAGGAACATAAAAATATATGTTGATATGATATCATTAAGATCATTCGAGTTTAATGAAAAAAATTATGTTAAAAAATGTGCTTTCTGGAAACTGCATTTAATTGTGTGTGTGCGTGTGTGTGTTAATGAGATGAGAATGTGCGTTTAATCAGTAGCAGTTTCCTGTCTCTCTCTCTCTCTTTCTCTCTCTCTCTCTCACTCACTAAAGCTTTTGTTTCAAACTCCATCTACTGACAACTTTAAAGAAACTACTGTCTCCGGCAATAGTCAATATTTCTCGGTCATACAGATGTTCCTCGTCTGCAGGCATCTTCCGCACGACTGAAAGAGAGATGAAGTTAGAAAACGAGAGAGCGTAATGTATCAATGTTAGTTTATATAAAAAGAGTGTGTTTATATAGAATTCTGAGACGCTCACTGACGCACGGATGAATCCTGATGTAAAACAGGATTGAATTAGGACATCATTTCCATGATGGGCTGTAGGTCTGGCGGTCTATCGGTCTTTCATCCACAGAAAGAGAGGGATGGAAAGAAAGCGGGCAGGGGCAGCTTTCGTATTCTGAGCAATGCACAGAATGAGATGAAAGATGGTTGAGGAGTTATGTCAGGGGAAAAGATGGAGAGCAGAGAGACGAGTGAAATACTGGAGAGATGAAGAGCGATGAAAGAAGGAAATAAAGAGGGAGGGAAGGAGAAAGAGATGATCTAGTCATATCTCAGTAGTGTTCCATCAGTCCAAACTCACAATAAGCATCGATCCACCTCTACCTGTATGTGTGTGCGTGCGTGCGTGCGTGTGTGTGTGTTCTCTACCCTCACCATTGTCTTTCTCACACACACACACATGATTGATCACTGAATCAGTCTCTCCAACATTCAGTCATAAAAGCTATAACTGGCCCTCATAAAAGCAGATTTATCAGGCCAGGCCTGCCCGGTGCCCACACGGCGCCCAAAAGCATGTGACACCTCCATGATTGGGCTGGAATTGAATAAACCTGCACTATCGACGCTCATGTCTGACAAGTCAATCAGGTCCCAGTACACACTCACACATAAACGTACATTTAAGCACTGAGTCATGAGAAGGGTGTTCGAACCTTTGGTGCAATTTGCATGAGATTTATATTAGACTTTATATGTAAGCATATTTATAATTGATTGACAGACAAGCATGTGTGCGTTTATCTGCGTGGCTACCACGCACCGAGTTGCAGTACTGTAGCACATTTGCTCCGATCGCTTAAGGCCGAGTTAAATATAAACCTTCCCTAACTCAAGTCCGCTTTGAAGCTACTGAAAACCAGTGAAGCTGTAAATAGGAGTAACTAAATCTAACTGTTACAAGTTAATTAGGCTCAGTTGTCTTTTTTTATTCCCTTTGAAATGTTGCATTCGGTTAGTTCTGCTTGCAATTAAAGTAAGGGTGTCCATTTCCTTTAAATGCTTCTTAGATAAACTCTCCAGCATAGCCCTCAGTAAAAGTCGCCCATGCGAAAAAGCCTATAGGAATCCAATGAGAAATAAAGATCACAGGCGTGGGGAGGAAATTGGTAAACATATTTTTTCTAGCCTGTCGTAAAAACACAGCCAATTGAATGAAAGGAAATCAAAGAATATAGCATTACAATAACAAGGTTGTGATTTACATTATCTGCACATTATCTTTATGCCTGTTTGGCGTTTAGAAATATCAAAATTCCATTTCTAAGACTAAATCACTTAAACAGATTGTGTGTTTTTTTGGAAGTCTTTTAGCACTCACGATTTGTCATCCTGTTTGACGTTCCTCGCAATTAAAAAGGTGCGAACACATTATGGTGGCAGGCAAAAATGAAAATACTTTAAAGTGGGTCGATGTACGAGCTGCCGCGTACGGCTGGCGCGCCTGCTACCCATCAAGCCTCGTGCGTTTCGCACATCAGTAACACGTGTGCGCCGCTCGACTCTAAAACACCTGTGCTCGCATCGGGTTTCCGAGCGGAGTGGTGGGAGGGAATCGGCCCTTAAACACTTTTTTCCACCTCTAATGACATCAGTTTAAAGGGTGGCATTGAAAAGATGGTGTTGAACGCTAAGTGCCTCTTACATGTGCGATTATTAAAACATAGGCCTGACTGTTTTAATGGGCAGCATTGCTCCCCGGGAATTTCATTTCCCGCTCGGTTTAAGACACCAGGAGAGGTGGGATTGGGGCTTGGTGTGTAGATATAATGGGCCCTCTTTGTGATATCTAATTTCCCATTACGATAAAGGTGTGTGTGTGAGTGTGTGTCTCTCTTGGTAAGCACACCAGAAAGGCCTATCTCTCAAATATTAAATATTAGCCTTTAAATTGGACACGGCGTATGGGAAAGCTTGCTGTTACCTCTCAAGTGCGTCACACATCAAAAGCTCTTGGACAGCTCAATAAATGTAATAAATGTTCAACACCCCCGCCTCAGATCATAGGTGGTATGTTCCGCTGCGTTCCACCAGCATTAAAACTCTTTTAAAGATGATATCTACGAGCTTTTAAGGAGCAATTTGCTCTCCCTACAGAGTCCAACAACATGCTCTGATTACCCCCAAAGGCCAAAGCTGAAGATGTGTGTGTGCATGTATGTGTGTTAGCAAGATACAAAAAGTAGGCAAAATGTGGCTTGTTGACGTTTCCAATGTGCCCCGTTGCGTTTTACGCGCGTTTCTCCTCTCCGCATCTCCCGCCTCGCTTAATTTATGTTTTAAAAACATTACCTCTGACACCCCTGCGGACTTTATCGTGCCCAATGGCCGGCATACAGTGTGGGCCGTGTGTATGGACTCCACAAAGGGGAAGTATCTGTGATTACCAAAGCCTGTATCGTCCTCCTGGCCGCCATAAACCCCCTCCTTCCCGCCCCCGAGGTGGCACATTCCAACGGTCGCTCGGTGGCACGCGGTGCTTGAGGCCGCACTTCAGGAGAGACTTCTCAACTCCAGCACTTCCCAGTTATGTTTTTTAAAAACGCGTCCCCCTGTGGCCTCTATAAGTCTCACAGTTTGAATAGCACATTGTACTGCAGACTACTGGTTCTGTTTTAGTCAGGCTCTGTTATTACGCCCGAGTCACGTCTTGTCATTCCCGCTGTCAAAGCAATTAACTTCATGTTAGCCAGGAAACACAATCTATCTGCTTTACACCCGACGGGTCTCTCCACTAACACGAACGCATAACCAAAACATAAACTATGCATGTAAAACTGATACTTCTGTGAAGACATTTAGATGTGTCAAACTGGTAAAACTTGTGATTTAAATGTTTCTCAAGTATTGCCATGTTGCATTTACATCGTTTATTGTGTATCATCTGTTGTTGTTGTTGTTGTTGTTAGACAGAGTTGCGAGTAAATTATTTAGCATGTAGGTGAAAGTTTCGGGAACGTAGCCAGGTTTGATTTCACTTGGCTGTTTCCAGACTTTGTGTGTGCATGCGTGTTGGGATGAAACATGGGCCCCTCGTCGCGCAGGCAGGCCCCGGGGCCCGCAGGGGACAAAACGGGTGAGACTGCACAGACGGGGCCAAGATGATGGGGTACTAATTCACTAAAACGCAGAGGGCTGACTCCTGAAATAGACGGCAGAAAATCTCTCTCGTTTTGACCCTGGCGAATGAAAATAATCTTAAATAATTAGGAGCGAGCCGTTACGGTCCTCGGGTGAGAGGGTAAACACAGCGCAGGCGCGTCATATACTAAGCCAGGGCACCTCAGAAGGAGAGGGCGGGGGCGCTTTGACCCCGTCCACATAAAGCTGTGATTTATGGCGCGCAGGGCGCAGCAGCGGGGATGCGGTACCTCTCCCGGAGAACCAAATTACGGAGGTGGAGATTAACACACGCGCTACGGGCCTACTTCCAGATCCGAGGAAATTTTTATTTACATTTTTCAACTTTCATTTCCTCTCTGCTCTTTTGTTGGTAATTGGTTGGTGTTAAGAAAGAGCGCTCTCAAAAACTTTGGGTTTTTTATTTGGGGTTACAGATGGAGAATTACACAAACTGGCGCATGCACACATAGGCTATATTTTTTAAAGCGAAAGTTTTACTGACATGCGTGCTGCATTTATACAGATTCATGCCCTTAAAATGTTTAACATAAATGTATTCACATTTAGCTTTCATTTTATTTGTATTTTTATGTTGTTTTTGTGCTCAATGTTGCTATTTACATTTTGTGGCAAATATTAAAGTAAAAAAGTGAGTCCCATATATGCATATTTGTGCGAAATTAAATTAACAGTGATGTTGTTGTTCTATTTACTATTACTTTTTGAAGTTTTTACAGCTCTATCTAGTCACATTTAACAACATTATATAGCGTTTTCATTATGCTTAAAGCTATTAGAGGCAAACAAAAGATGACTAAGTGGTAAAGAGCCTCAGCCTCGGGCTCGGAGCAGTTTTAAATGAGTTTTGGTTGAGCCCATTGATTGAGTGCTCCCGCACTTTAAATTAATAGCTGGTTGTGGAGAAGTCTGCCCAGCGTCTGCAGGGAGGCGCGGTGCAGGCTTAATGCAGCTTTTCGGTCCTGTCAATGGGAGGTCTATCTCGATGAATGGTTGAACTATTTCTTGTGGATTTGGCTGCGATATTTTCCTTTTCTTCCCCCCTCTTTCCCGTTAGGATGTGCTGGAATGCATCTCGTACACAGTGTTTCCATTAGAGCGCGGCTCCAGGGCCGAGGGTAGACCGCGGGGAGCAGCTCCTTGGCGGCGACAGTTTCTCGCCCATTTGGATTCCCCTCCAACAAAACTTTTACCTAACGCCTTAATGCGCGCAGTCCACTGCAAATAAACAAACCCAACTGCGCAGACAACAGTGCGCTCCAACACTGTCTACCCTCCAAAGTATTTATATTTGAAGCGTAAAAGGCAAGATTGCTTGCATTTAATGATATGGCATTGTTTTTACTTTATTTTAGCGATGCAAAATAAAGTAAACAATAAAAAAGTTATTCACAACGATGACAGACGAGATTTTCTTAGAAGAACTGTATAGTCAAAGGTTATTAAAAGTACAATTTATTTCCTTTTATAGTCTGTAAAACATTTTTTCACTACAAAAAATCAGCCAACCCCTACACATTCTCATGTGTAGATGTTAAAGTTTTTTTACAGAACCATGCTGACCTAAATTAACTTTTGGGAACCGTTCTTTTATAATAAAAGTAAATAAATCATATATGTTTGACAGAATTCAAAATCTCTTTTTCATTCAATAAAAATCATAAAATATTTTTTACCCAATTCAGAAAAATAGAGGAAGGATTTATTTGCATTTATTGTGTGTTTTGATGAGGTTATAATCGAATATTAAACGACAAACATTTAAACGGCCAAACATACGTTTTAAAATAATACGCTTTATTTTAATCTCCGAAGCAGTGAGCTGTAACATGTAGGACTGGTTTAAATAAACAAACAAATATTCTATCTACATTATAGTGCCTTTATTTAATAAATTCATTATAGGGTCAGATTAAATTCTGTTTTATTGAATTCAATCATGGTTAAGCGTTGAGTTGCATTGTAGGTCGTTCGGGCGATTTTCTATTTGGAGGCAATACAACTGAATCTTTCATGTTCCATCTAGCAATTTGACGCCTTAATGTGTACAGCGTTGTGTGCAGCAATTTCGCAGCCGTGAAAAGAAATGACTCGCCGTCTCAGTAGCTCCACAGCTCCGCGCTTGACTGATGCGCTTCCCTCCAGAGAGAGAGAGAGAGAGCGCGCGAGGCGGGCAGCTTTCCCTAAATAATACAGTCTCCCGACTGGAGTAAATATCTACGAATCTATCGAATTAAACATTTGTGCCCATTCAAACACTGCCTGCAGGTTTCTAAGCATATGGCATTAAATAACGTGTCAGAAATGCAAAAATGCAACTTCATTCCTGAAGAGATGGGAAAGTGGAAACTTTGTAAACTCAGCTCGCTACGCCATCTACCGAAAGAGGCGCGAACTCACGCCCCAAGAATTACCCTTGCCCCATAGGCTATGCTCGCACCCCTCTGTTACCCTAGGCTTGGTACAGATACCACCGACCCTTTTGTTTATCTGCTATCGCTTCCTTCTTTTCAGAAAAATTCAGCTGAGGAGCCCTCTATCACCAGCCTCCATCAGACCCCGACGAGGCCAGGCAATCACTTTCCCAGATTACTTGTATTTAATACACAATGCATCATAAACCAAATCCCTCATCCTGACAGGGAGAAAATAGAACAGCTCATAGCCTGAGCTTTCCCAATTTATGGCTAAATTAAAAAGGCTTCCAACAATGGACAAGTCGAGGAATGGCAGGAAATCGATGCGCGGCGGACCGGGGTCTCTATGCGGTTCTCAAGGAGCGCGGGTGTATGGGAATCTTTGGCGAGGGCCGCCGTATTTACACATGATTTTTCCTGTCCTTCCTCCGCTTCTGCCCTGCGATTTCATTAAACAATGGACATTATCTGGACCTTGAGTTCAATGTCAAAGATAGGCCAGGGAGGCATATTCATCTTCATCAGACATATTAGAGTACTGATGTGGCTCGCTAGATTTTGTTACAGCAACAAGCAACAAAACAATCTATTAATTTAGGAGTAGGTAGGATGTAGATACTTGTAGTAAATTGTGTGCACATTAAAATATGTAATGCATTTAATAATTATTTGCGAGGTTTGGCCAGTTCCTCTTTTTTTCCTGTTCTTTAAAGAAACTTTGGCAAAGTTTGTGTTTTTCCATTTTTGTAAAATTATGAAACGGCAGCGTGGATGTGAAGGGGATTTGTTTTGCTTGGTCTGTCTTATGCCCGGGAGAAGGTGTCCGTGAACTCTGGTTAGGAGCAGGTGTTTTTTGCGTGTAAAGAAAAACGTAAAATTTAGAAAAAGAAAAGCATTAATCCAAAATTTATTTCAAAATAATTAAAATATCCACATACGTGTTTATTTAACATTGCTACTAAATTTAATCTAAAATTAATAATTAATAAAATTTTCCTCCCTCAGAGTTGCACTACCTCAATGCACTTTCACTTGCTCTTGGCTTACACGAGCCTCCCTCGTTTCTCTCGTGCTCTTCCTCCGCGAGCAAAGCAAGCGGGGAAGAAACAACCCCACTGATTCCGTGATTGCTTCATCAAAGCAGGAAAATTCGGGCAGTGTGCGTGGCTGTAGTCTATCCACGAGCAGACCCGTCCCGACCTCGCTCTGACCTCGTCTCTCCCACGGAGCGCTTCTGTCACTTTAAAATTTACCGTGGGGGAGCCTCGCGCAACTTCCGACCGGTGGACACGCGAGACAGGTCCCCCCTCCTCCTTATCCTCCTCCTCAGCGCATCTCCCTCGCGTGGGACAGCACGGGACAAGAGAGGATCCACTTTAACGGGACAGACAGCGCCTCTCTCACAAACAGAGACACCGCTGCACGTTCAGATCACGCGGGACGAGCACATAGGTGAACAATATCACCAGCTTTATTTACTACTTCACTCGCTGTCTTTAACAACCCGATGGCAAGAGGAGGACACTGAATAAAACTAAAAGTTTGCCCACGGCGCAGTCAGAGCTTTACCTGGGGACTTTTTATGATTCGAGGACGAATAAACTGAAGTTGGACGAAGTTTTCGTCTACGAGGACATTTAGCGTGTCGTCCACTTTATAAGAGCAAAGAGGAGGTGAAATCCCAAGGCGTTTGTTAATTTTTATTTTTCCATCAAGGGATACAAGCCGCAAAACACAACCGAACGAGCGGTCGCGTGTGTGAGCTTCATTCGGGAGTTTCACAGGGCGCGCTGTGCCGGAGTTTTGCGCGTTTTGGTGCCGTTTTGTCGATTTGTTCATCCCGGCGAGAGTTTTTGAGGTAGGTGCTTTATGTCGGTATATGAGCTTTTCTTTGTGACACTCCGCGAATTAATGGTCAAATAAAAGCCCATTCATTCCTCACCTTTGAACTTGTTTAATTGTATCGAAACGATGGCTTTGGTTCTTTGCTCCCAAGCGTAACGCGTAATTGAAATGCACTTCGCAAAGATCTCTTGGTCATTTTATTCTTTTCTTGAATATACTGTCTTACAGAAGACATTGTTTTTATAACCTTTATTTCATTTCAAGTAACAACGCTTTATTGATCTAATTTCGATAAACGATGTCCTGCGTTTTATTAGCTTTTTAAACAAAACATTAGGTTTATTTTGCGGATTTTGTATAATTAAATTAGATGGATTTTCATTGCAACACAATTGACAATTAAACCGAAATAAAACACTACTGACAAATGTTTTAAGTGTAACGATTTCACTTGTTAAAGTAAAACAGTTTTCTTTTTATTTTATTTTGTGACAAATATGTTTTTTAAAACTGCATTTCGTTATTTATTTGCTTATTTTAACCCAAATTGTTTGCTCTGAAGTATTCAGTCTGTGTTTTTGTCTGAAGTGCACTGAGACATGGGAAAGGATAAGTGTTGTGAGTGTGTTTGGAAAGGGGGGGAGTTTGCGTGCACTTGATTTACTTGACCTTAGATTAGCCTGCATAAACTCACATGCTAAATAGTAAAGAAAAGTTTAGATTGCAATTGTTGCAAGTTTGCAATTGTTTCTCTCTGTTAACAATATGTTCGTTTTTGTTTCAACATGAAAGGGCGAGATAAAAATTTTGCACAGTATTGCAAAACTGTAAAAGATGAATCCGTTACTTTGTTTCGAAAATTTGGCCCAAAATTGTAAGGGTGCGCTGACTAGCTGTTATGACTATTACTGGGCAAAAGTGGAATTAAAAAAATAAACAGTGCAGTCGTTGTGAATAGATTTAGGCTGTAAAGCAGTTTTATTTGTTTGTATTAAAGTCTGCCATTAAGAATATTTTATTGCATTTATATAATACTTATTTTATGTATTTTCTTTTAAATAAAATTAAGTCATAACATGGATTTTTATATATCAACTGTTAAAAAAATAAAAATTTTATAATATATAAATATTATTTTGCTTTTAGATAGTTTGCTGGATAAAACAGTATCCCTCATACTCCTTCACTATAATTAAGAAAACAGATATTTTAATCGCTGTGGTTTTCAAGTGTAACCCTCATGTGATGTTTTTATTGAGCCACAGTACTTTTGAGAATCTTTTTTTGTTTGCTTGGGAATAAAAGTAATTATAAAGTCTATAAGAGGTAAACAGCTATGTTGTCAGATATCTTGTGCATGTGTGCATATGCATCACCTTTTTCTAAGTCTAAGTGGGTGGCATGAGATTTTAGTCACTGCACACTAATCTCCAAAAGTTCAAGATCAAAGCCTGATTTCTCCCTCTCTCTCTCTTCTGATTCTCTCTTTTTCTCAGGGCGAGCAGACAGGTTTGGATGGGCGCTTATTTGATAGCAGGAGCTGGCTAAGGCACGTCCAGGTCTCTCCATCCACCCACCAACACAACCTCACAACCTGCCAGATACATGAGCAGGTACGTGAAGAACACACGCATACACACAGAGCACCTGCATGGCCAATATAATGGAGTGTTTAAAGGTGTTTGCGGTATCTTTTAATAGCAGATTCCTTCTACTTTGTCGATCTATGTGTGTGTCCAAGTGTGTCACTGTTTTCGTGTTTTGGTCTTTTGTATCCTGGCTGCAGCGTGAAGGACCACAGGCCAGGATCACACACACTCTGCCAAGCGTGATGATAATCACGCATTTTGTATCTTTGCACTCGGATATGAGGGATGAGAAATTCCTGAATTCTTAAGGAATGAAAGACAGTTATAAAGAAAGTCTCGAAGGAGAGAGAGAGAGAGAGAGAAAGAGAGAGAGAGAGAATGACTCACAGCCATAAATTCACAGCTTCTCCTAACACCACAAATTTTTACTGTTTAGCATTCAGTTTATTTTTGTATTAAAGTTAGTTTGTGTATTTGCATATTTGTGTTCCTGTGAATTACATTTTAAAAGTATTTATTGTCTAGAGGAGGTACAGGCCTGGATTGAATGAGAACTGAACGAAGTCTGGTTGGATTAAGATAAACTGGATTCAATTAAGTTTCGGTAGAATTTAACCGAGTTGAGTTTGGCTGGATTAAATTAAACAGTATTAAACTGTGTTGAGGTGGTCTGAATTAAATTTGGCTTAAATTGAGTTGAGTTGTCCTGGATTAAATCGAGTTAAATTAAGTTATAGAGTTCAGCTGGATTAAATTACATCCTGAGACGATCTGGAGTTGGACTGAAGGAAGTTTGTAGTGTTGGTCTGGGTTTAAAAGATACAATTTGGCTGGATGAAATTTTGATGAATGAAGTTTAAGTGGAAAAATGTGGAAAATTGTATTAAGATTAAAAGGGTGAATAATTTGTTGGGCTACAACAATTAGAAAGAGAGAGAGAGTTAATCTGGGATAAATTAAACTGATAAATAGAGTTGTCAAAATTTAATAAACAAATGATAAAATACAGTCCAAAAACTTTGATTATTTTAATGATTTTGCACTCCTCTAGACAAAATATTCAGTGATATTTAGTATCCCTTAGACTTTATACAATTGCAATTTACATATTTGAAGATTAGGATCCTTGAAGCTCTTGTCGGCCTTTTCAAGTGTAATGACGTATGCTGATAATGCATTCAAATGTTAAATAGGCCTTTGGACTTTGAAACGTTACATACATGCCATTGAAGCAAACATTTTCTTATCAGAAATTTGTTTTTTAATGTAATTGGCTAATCAGTAATACACAAATGATTAAGCAGAACATTATAATGCCTAATAGTCTGTTTTCTTTTTTAAAAGATGTGAATTTTCCAAAGATTTACATACAAAGAGAGAGAGAGAAAGAGAGAGATGTGGAGGAAGAGAACCTGTTCAGATGCAGTATTATGATATGGGCCATAATTGTTAAACTGTGACACCTTGTCATAACAAAGAGTTCGGCTTAGACTTTATGGCTTCCGGCAACCCACGTGTTTTTATAATCGTTCTGTACCTCCTTATAGCGACAAAACAAAGCGAGAGCGAGATACAAAAGATTGACCGTTATCAGTATTTAGAGAGAATGGAGAATTTAGGTTCTGAAGAGGTTAAGGAATGTGCTTTCTTTTTCTAATCTCGCTCTTTTCTCGTCTCAAGACCACCCTGCCCACCCACCTTCATAAACGCATGCAGCCAATGTTGCTATTAAATAATAATCAAGCAATGAGAATAATTCAGGACTCCTCTCCTCGAAGTGCGATGATTTAATCCAAAATAGTTTTTATGATGTTACCTGGAATAATTATTGGGAAAGATATCCACAGCCGCCTTGTTTTTCATCAAGCAAGACACTTGTGACTGCTTTGATTCTCGTTTAGATTATCACAGTTTATCACTCAACACCTTTACAGAGGAATTTAAGAAAGTGTGTGTTTGTTTGTGTGTGTGTGTGTGCGTTGAAGGGAAAAGGGGGATTTTAGTGCAAGGCGTTGGTCAGTGTGAGAGAGTGTTTTTCATTCTTAGTGCTGAACGAAGAATCTAATGGACCTGTTTATCAGGACATCAGTCGACTAACATCCGTTTCTCATAGACATTTACACAATAGAGGCGAGCTTTGTAAGTGTGTGCGGTGCTTGTATATGAAGTGACCTCTCTACTTGGAACACAGCAGAGAGGAAAATCTTGCGCTGTTTGCTTCGGTAGTCATTAAAGTCAGGGTAATCTAGTACACTTCTCAGTGCCCTCAATGTCACATGCTAGTGCCAAGTGCCTTCTGTGTGTAGTTGCCTAAAAGTTTTGCATTGATAAGCCCTGATAATAAACAATAGGGCCTGATAATAAACAATTTGTCATGTACGATCAAAGATTTGCAAGAATCATATTTATTTTTAAGATGTTAGGGGGAGGCCTTGTTTATTGACTCGGTGTGTGTTTGTGTGTTTAAGGTAAAGTCTAATGACTCTTTACTGTCTGTTATTATAAGCCACTGAAAGTTTACAACCTTCACTTATCAGTTGACCTAAAATGGCCAGGCAGAGCGACCTAAACACACACACTTTTATCAGTTATCAATTTTAATTATAGTTGCTCCAGACTAAGTCTAAAGCAAATAAAAAAGTTGTGCATTTCTTTATAAATATGAAGAGTTCGGATGCCAAATCCTCTAACTGCGTCTTTTTTTTATAAATGATGCTTTTATGATTAGGTTCAGTAATTTCACTTTAATGGCAATGTAAAGATTATTAGTGAGTAATTGAAATGCCTTATTTTCACAAATGTCACTTTAGTCATTTTATTAGGACTGTATTTTACAGTTTTGACAGTCTTTTACTGCAAAAACTTTTTTTTTTTGCAAAAAATCTCCACTTCTAAAAAGTCTCCAGTCACTTTCCTTTCTGAATAAAGGTAAAAGGATCAAAAATACGTGGACATCACTTTTTTTTGTGGTTTGCACCATAATACTTAATTCTGTGTATTTGGCAAATGTGGACAATACACTGCTTCATGTTCAATGAAAAATATTTGGTTATTATATTTATTAGTTCTTCCTAACCCCAGATAGCTGGAAGAAATCTAAAATGCAAGCCAAACCAAAGCTCGGGTTGTAGGAGGGTAACCGGGTTAAAAAAACTCTTTCGACAATTAAAATCCGGCATACGTGTGCCATTGCTCATCTTATTCTTCTTCTGTGCACTTAGAGGCCTTTGCTAAAAAATCGCTGTGGCATTTAATGGATTCTATAATACGTGCCAAGAGCATTCAGTCAATATCATTATCTAATTTTTGTACCTAAAATAATTTAGTTTTACTGATTACCCTTGTAAATTAAGTTCACAGTTTTTTTATAAATATAGTATTTGTATTAAATCTATATTCATTGAGTAGAATCGAGAATCGAGCATAAAAACCGGGCTGAGAATCGGAATCGAATCGATTTGATAGCTTGTGAATCGAAATCGAATCGATCTGGAACATCTGAATCGGTCCCCAGCCCTAATTTTTAGCTCTTCATGTATTTTTAATATCTATCAGTAGTTTCATATTTAAAGATGTCCCATAGGGTTATTCTTTTGTAGATCCCAATTTTGTTTCTAAGGTGTAGCTAAATAAACTAAAGCACACATATTGTTACTCCACTAAAAATCCTGCCAATAATAACCCTTGCAACGAATCGAGCAGTTTACCGAACGCATGCTACTGTAGCATCTGAAAAGACATGCATGTTGGCACTCACCCTTGGCACTAAAGAACAGGCCGCGGCCCAGGTTATGTTGCCAGTAGTGATGCCCACTAAACTCCCCTGATCTCTGAGCTTGGCTGGCTCGCTGATTCCCGGGCCAACAAGTGGTATGAATGTGTGTGTGTATCTGTATCATTCACCCTATGGCTTCTCCCAACAGCTCTGCCATTGTCTCATACTCACAATATTATTGTGGCCCTTGGCTCCCTGTCTTTGTGTGTGTGTGAGACAGAAACAGAGACACAGACCTTGTTCAGACCTCACATACATTCAATGGTTTATTAGTAAGGAGCACTGTCAACTTTGTCATAAAAGTTGCTTCAAATATAAGTTATGCACCCATAGATACAGAAAAAGGGTTTGGTTGTGACAGAAGATATCAGAGATCTGCAGGAAGGCACCAGAATGGGTAGACGGGCTGTAAAAGTGTGTGTGAGACCGTTCTCATGTTGTCTTGTGGGTTCCCTGTATTCTCCTGTTAAACAATAGAGCGCAACTATGTCCCCTACGACCTGCTGGGTCTTTCTCACAAACGCATTGACCGTGGTGTTTCCCAGAGGTCTCCACCTTACCATGTCTTTATCGTTTTATCAGTTTTTGTGTATGGGTGCGTTTGTCCGATTGTGAGACATCTCTAATAAGAATGCTGAAATGTCACCATCAGACGGACAGGAAGCTGGCTGTCTAATGCCTTCAAGGCTTGCCAAAAATAACACCATCAATGCATGTTTCTCCCTCTACCTATTGTGTTCACGCAGGAAGCGTACGAGTCTCGAACAGATAGATCTTAGTTTGGATTCTTTTAAAAGAGTCACACACACATTCAGTCGAGCTCGGATTCCCATCATTGTTTGTCCATCCTTATCTATTGTCAGTTTGTTCATTTATTTACGTGATGTCCACAATTTGGAAATGGATGAATCTGATGGTAATAAAAATTATATATTTTTATTAGTAATTTAAATGGAAGTTTGAAATGTAAATAGTGTTTGATTTAAAAACACATGCACAGTGGCTTATCTTGCCCCACATATTATTATCTCTTATCACAATGTCCTATGTCCTGGGGAATTAGAAATGATCTTACGATGATACCATGATGTGGCAATCGGCTAGCAGTCTGGTTTAAAGCAGATATGTGCTAACCATAACCATAAAATCACCACTTACAACGTGTATTACCACATGAGAGTGACTTCTGCTTGGTCGTAAGGTCATTGCTTTACCTGGCCGAGGTGCTTAAAATATAATGATTATCTCTCTAAAGTTTTGCATTATCTGTGTCTGTATTATTGAGGAACTGCTATTTTATTTTATATTTCATCCTAGATCTTTTATCGAGTGGTTTGTGAGGTTCAGCCCGGTGAGGAACTCCTGCTGTTCATGAAGGCTGAAGACATTTCATGCGAGACGATGGCTCCAGACATACACGGTCAGTTGAAAAACACAAGCATTTACAGACACACATGCAGTATTGGCTCTCTAACTCGCTTTTGTTTCTCACAGAGGAGCGTCAATATCGTTGCGAGGACTGCGATCTTAACTTTGAATCGGGTTCGGAGCTGTTGGACCATCAGAAACACGCGTGCGGGACCCCGCCTGCCTCCGGCTTCAAGCTGTCTCAGCAGGGTTTGCCCGGACCTGGGGCTCCTGATCACGACCTGCATCTACACCCCCTGAACTTACCCCGCTCCCCTCAGGAGTGTAAGGAGTGTGAACAGATCTTTCCTGATGCCCAGAGGTTAGGACAAACATACACATTGACTTATCCACATGAGCACTGCTGTTGTGTTTATATAAAGATGATGGGTGTAACTACAGGCTACACAATCCCTAAGGCATTATCTGCATAATTTATGAAATCGTTCTCACCCAAAAAGTATAACATTTATATAAAAACTTTTTATTATAAAATAAAAAAATTCTATTTCTTTTCCTGTCTGTCACTCAGTCTGGACTCTCACTCGCTCTCTCACACCGACGAGAGGGAATACAAGTGCGATCAATGCCCGAAGGCCTTCAACTGGAAATCAAACCTGATTCGCCACCAGATGTCACACGACAGCGGCAAACACTACGAATGTGAAAACTGCTCAAAGGTAGAGTCCAGACATTGTCTCCTAAGATGGCCACTTTTGCGTCTCGGTGTGCTGTGTATGTAAACTCGTTCCCCCTTTCTCTCTTTCTCTCCCCAGCAGGTGTTCACAGACCCCAGCAACTTACAGAGGCACATCCGCTCTCAGCACGTGGGGGCGCGAGCTCACGCCTGCCCCGACTGCGGCAAGACTTTCGCCACCTCCTCGGGCCTTAAACAACATAAACACATCCACTCCTCGGTCAAGCCCTTCATATGTAAGTCACTCAGACCCTTCATATGTAAGTCTGCATGCTTTCTACTCCGAACACCTCACCACAGAGCTGGAGAGCTCCACTACATCCATGTAGCTTAAGTGGTAGAGCAATGTGCAAGGTCACAGGTTCAAATTTGCCAAATTTATTAAATGGGTTTGGGTTTTAATGCAGGCCAGAACATCAAGTGTGTTGTTATTGAAGGTGTGGTGGAGCTCTCCAAGCTCATATTGATGTCAAATTCATCCGTCATCCTTATCTTGCATATTTAAAGTCAACATGAAACGGCATTCACAACCCATTTTTGTCATGTATTGTGACAGTAAGATGTCAGGAGTTTATATATCAGGAATTAATTCATTTGCCGTTTTTCCAAAGTCAAATCATTTCAGAAGCAGTCTGACGAAAGACGAAAAACTTTATTTCTTTAGATTTTCATGTGAAGAGTTTAAATGCAAAACCCTCTAAGTGCATCTGACACGAGCATTTTTATCAGGCTCTTATGTTTAGGTTCAATCATTTTACTTTAATGGCAATGTAAAGGTTATTGGTCAGTAATCGAAATGCCTTATTTTCACAAATGCCACTTTAGTCATTTCAAAACATGCAAAAGCCTCTTAAAGAGCACCAATTATTCACGATTTTACATTTGTTTTGGTGTGTAAGTGTGTATTAGTACATGTTAACGATATGCAAAAAGTACAAATCCCAAAGTAAACGATGACGCAAATTATCGTCTTTAACGTAAATCTCTTTTCTTGGACTACAACAAACACACTTTGTAGGCAACCATTTACTTCCTGGGATTGGTGATGTAGAAAAGACCGACATTATCATAATTCCTCCTGCTTGGACTCACAACCTGTAAGTTAACCCCTGTTAGCATTTCATTGTGAGCGAATCTTTCAAACATGGTGCGTCACATTTCCGGCTGATGTCAGAGGTATTCAGGCCAATCACAACGTACAGATTAGCTGGCCAATCAGAGACACAGAGCTTTTCAAATCCGTGCGTTTCAGGAATCTGGAGCTACAAAAATGTACGGTATGTGGAAAATAATGTGTTTTTAACCATAAACCAACACATTGTATTATACCAAATACACAAAATAACATTGTTTTTAGCAATGAAATAGGTGCTCTTTAAGTGCATGCAAAATAAAATCCACTTCTTTGGACAAGACATAGTAACCCAATAAATCACTAAAGACGCAAGTCAAAAAGTATAAATGAAGAAACTGAACCATACATTAGGGGGCGCTGTGATCCATGAGGCTGCAACATTTGGGTTGTATTCAGGTCCAAAGTTTGAATGTAATCCACGGTCGTTTCCCAATCTCATCCTACATCCAATGAATCTTCTGTGCACTTAGAGGACTGTGCTAAAAGATCAAAAGCATAGTATTTGATGAATGTATAATATGTGTTCGGTCAATGCCATTATCTAATTTTTGATGGAGGTGGCTTTTAGCGGGTTTTGCATCTGAGCTCTTCTGCTTATGAATCATGGAAGAACAGGAATAAGAGAAAGTAAATACATTTTGATTTCATGTTGTCTTTAACAAAGGGTAGCATGAATTTGATAAGCAATACAGTTTATACTAATGTTTTATTTTAATTGTCTTAATTTACAAAGTACCTTTTATGTAAAACAGTTATTACTGTTTATGAGTTATGTGTATTATTATTAGTGATTTAAAGATGTTTGTGTTTGTAATTTACTATGACTTAACCAATCTATTTGGACAATAACAGCAGTTTGTAATGCTTTTTCTTACAGGCTGATGTTTAATGCACTTACTGTATTGAGTGTGTCCACAATGTATTTGTATGTAACTCTGATCCATTAGTTCTCAGCATAATCGGTCAGGCCTGCACTGTAAAAATGATGTCAAATCAACATATGAAGAGTTTCATTGCAAAATGAGATAAATCAGTTTTTAACATTTTTGTGAAAACACTTTTATTATTACGTTATCATGTTATTATTTTGTTTTATGGTGCTACTTAGCTGTATTTTTTAAGTTATGAAGGTTTAAATTAAAACAAACCAACTGCAGTTGAATTGATATTAATTGAAAGGCACAACCAAAAAACAAAATTTCTGAAAAATTTAAAAAACGGAGTTATCTTGTTTTTGCAACGAAACTCTTCATATATTTTATTTTACTTTAACTTAACAAATTAACCCTTTACCTGGCACTGCCCTTTTTGAGTGGGGGTGAAAAGGTGATGTACTCCTTTAAATGAAAATAACTCTGGCATTTTTTTCTAGAAGAATAATTTTGGTATTGTTTTAAAGATGACAATTTAAAGTTATTTACGGTAGTGTCTGAAGGTGAAAATATTAAATAAGAAAAATTGTTATAGCAGTTTAATTTTATTGTAATAAATAAAAATATTGCAATATAGCATTATTTTATATATAAAATTATTAAAAAAGGGGTTTGCTATGAGGTTTGCAGCATACTCTTGTCACAAATGAATAAATTACAGTCACTGCATTATTATTACTGCTAAAAGGTTTTGAAATATGAAAACTACATTCTTAGACCTTTCCAACAATATATAGTTTGTCGTAATAGATTAACATTTACATGAGAAATATTGAAGTAAACCCGGGTGTCCCGCTCACGGGACAATGCCAGTTAAAGGTGCAGTGTGTACATTTTAGCGGCATCTAGTGGTGAGGTTGCGAATTGCAACCAACGGCTCAGTCCACTGCTCACCCCTCGCTTTTGAAACGCATAGAGAAGCTACAGTAGGCACCACCAGAAAAACATGTCATCGTCGGAGACAACTTAGTAAAAAAGTTTGTCCGTTAAGGGCATCTGCGGCACAAAATGGTGACTTCCACGTAAGGGGACCCTCGGTGCATGTAGATAGAACGTCTCATTCTAAGGTAATAAAAACATAACGGTTCATTATATACATCACTGATAATATAGTTTTGTATATAATTTTGCATTTCTGTCAAGAGATCCTTCTAAAAATTACACACTGCACCTTTAAGTTTTTTTACATGTTTTTATAAGTTATGTCAGCTTAAAATACATAAAATAAATTGTGCTTGCATATTAATTTCATATCTAGATGTTTGCAAAGCCATATTAGCATTGATGGTTTAACATAAATGATACATTTTAATGATTAAATGTACAGTTAATACTGTGATCAAAGAATTTTTTGACCACACATACATTCACCTTAAATTCCCATTACAATACATGTCACTACACCAGCTCCACGCTTTTGATTTCAATGCCTGACCTCCGACCCCATACGTGAATGACCTCAGATCTTAATCTCATCCTGCATAAGGACCTCATTCGACTCATAACGATTTTAATGTCTTAAACCGTACCGTGACCTCTGAACTTTACCCGATTGAACTTCATGCATTGACCCTGATAGTGCTGATCCCACACAGCTTGTTTAGACGCTGCCCCCCCACTCTGTATCAGACAGTAACTAGCTTGCTAAGTCTGGCCATTCCAGGCAAATCACTACCACATGCAGCCCTGCCTGTACAGAGACCAGCACACCACCATTTACAGCAATCAGCATTTAAACAAGCACTGCTAACAACAGTTAATGACCTCGTAACAAAACACACACATACACACGTATACACAAAAAGAGGCATGCAGAATGCACTTGGCTTACGGATTTATGGTGTGTGTGCAATTCTTAGCAAAAGCGGTCATGTGAAAAATTTTGCTTTTTATCTAAAACAGAAAAGATGTTTCTTTTCTGTAGTACAGGATAAAGATCCTTCTTCTTTACACAAGCACACACACACACCTCTGTAGCGCCCATATTGGAAGTTCACCACTGTGGAATGTGTTTATAATATTTTGTTACCGTCTATGAAGAGCTGACAAAACACAAGTGCTCGTAGATCTTCCCTCACACTTCCCAGATTTCACACCTGTTCATCCGAGTGTGTGTATGTGTGTGTGCAGTTGTTCACAATTACATAAGCAGCTTGTGTGTGTCTTCCTAGATATCTATGCAGTATGTATGCGTGGTGTCTTTATGTACAAAAATTGACTTTGATACGACGCACTTAAGTCATCCTCTCTCCCCTGCACTAATATTTACACCCCATCTTTTGATCAGACCCTCTGTGAGTGACTGACTCCATAAACACAGCCCTCGGCACAACATCCTCTCATACCGCACCTCATACCTCATACGATCTGACAGGGATTAGCTATCCACTCCCTAACAGTTCCTTCTTAACTTGCTAAAGTTTGGAAAACATCACATTTACTGTATATATGTAATACATGCGGTTAGATAAGAATTGCAGGCAGATTAGATTTCATTTCACACTAGAAGTGTTAGGAAGTGGTCATTTTGACAGATTTATGGTACTCGTAGAGGATTTAAGGACATGAAAATCAGAAATTTGGGATAAGTCATGAGTTTTAAGACTATTGTTTAAAGATTATATGGTGTGTGTGTATGATAGACAGAGACGTCGCCTGGTCCATGGGAACGGACCTGCAGGAGAGGATTCATTCAACTCGATTTCCTTCTCACGCTTAAAATAGAGCCATTGTGAAGTCTTTGTCTGTTTGTGTGTGTGTATGTGTGCACCTGTGTGTGACATTGCATTCTTTTATCTGTCATCCTTGCTTGCCCTGCATATTTGTTTGTTTTATGAAAAGATGTGTCTAAAAATCTAAACACTTACACCCCTGTCTCACTATCTGTAGGTGAGGTCTGCCACAAATCGTACACGCAGTTCTCCAATCTGTGCCGTCACAAGCGCATGCACGCGGACTGTCGCACTCAGATCAAGTGTAAAGACTGCGGACAGATGTTTAGCACCACATCCTCCCTAAACAAACATCGGCGCTTCTGCGAGGGTAAAAACCATTTCGCCGCTGCGGCAGGAGGGTTGTTTGGCCAAGGCATGACCCTCCCTGGTGCCCCTGGCCTGGATAAGTCTACATTGGCTGGAATGAGCCATGGGAGCCCTGGTTTAGCAGACTATTTTGGGACGAACCGGCATCATGGTGGGTTGACGTTCCCAGCAGCCCCTCCGGCATTCCCATTTAGTTTTCCGGGACTTTTCCCATCAGGACTTTACCACCGGCCCCCACTAATCCCATCCACGTCGCCAATCAATGGCCCTCAAAGCGCTGAACTTCGGAAGAGCCCACTGCTGTCCTCACCCATCCCTGGGTCACATGACCTCTTGAAGAGTTTCCGCAAGGACTCGTTCAACGGAGACGGGGAGGGAATCGAGCGGCCGAGAGAAGGCTCCATCTCCAAGCCGAGGCAGAGCGGGAAAATGAGCGAGCAATCCGAGAGTAGCGATTTGGATGATGTCAGCACTCCAAGCGGGAGTGAGCTGGAAAGCACTTCGGGTTCAGAGCTAGACAGCGAAGCAGAGAGCGACCGGGAGCGAGTGCGGGAAAATGGGAAAGGGCCAAAAAGGAAGTCGAGTGGGTTCAGCGATGCCCAGAGTCCAACTCTCATCAAATCCAGTGGTAGTAACAACACCGGTAATGGAAAAGACTTTCCTGCATCAGGGCTCAACCAGCCATCTCTGGACGAGCACACAGCTGTTTCTGGTGCTGTTAATGACTCAATAAAAGCCATTGCCTCCATCGCTGAGAAATATTTTGGCTCTACCGGACTCGCAGGCCTCCAAGACAAAAAAGTCGGGGCACTGCCATATCCCTCCATGTTTCCTTTATCTTTCTTTCCTGCCTTCTCTCCTTCAGTCTATCCATTCCCTGAGAGGGAGCAACTTCGACCTCCAGGCCACAAGGTGGAGCCAGAAAGCCCTCCAGTTGAAAGTAAAAAACTCCAGAAAAGTGTTGAATCGCCTTTTGATCTCACCACCAGGCGGAAAGAGGAACCTCTAGCAGCCACCTGTGCTCCATTGAAATCCGAAGCCTCACATGTACAATCAACCAATCCGGATCAGCCGCTTGACCTGAGTCTTGGCGGACGAAGCCGAGGCAAGAGCAAAAGAGGGGAGGAGATACAAAAGCCTCCTTCCTTTGCTGATAAGAGGGCAGAGCCGGAGCCACCCAAGACCGACCCCTCCCTTCAGCACGCAAGACCCACCCCTTTCTTCATGGACCCCATATACCGGTACTGTCAATCACAAGTCCTTCCTAATGTAATAGTGTTACCTGTTATTCTCATGTAACGATATAATGTAAGCGTAATGAATGAACTTGCCATGAGGACTGATAGAAGTTTAATATCAGCAGGGTTGAGAAGAGAAAAATGAACGATCCATTCGAAGTCCTAAAGGACAAATACATGCGACCAGCTCCGGGATTTCTCTTCCACCCACAGGTGAGGTTTGCCAAAACATTTTCCCGCTGCTAACTCCATCTTATTTTTACACCTCATCCCTGCAGTCCTGCTCAAATCATTACCCTATATTTTCAATTGCCGCCATGCGTGCTACTGCGGTTTGTGTTAATGCAAGTCGTTCCAGACACAAACGCTAATAGAAAGGACGACAATGGACAGATTATTGAAAGCAGGCTTGACAGACATAAATCAGCAAAAACTCTGACCGTCGCCTACTTGAGTTAAACATTTAGGGTTACTCTGCCAATATCACATGGTTGGCAAGCGACTGAAGCATGTAACATTTCTTGTCCACTTCAATGCCATTCTCAATACTGACAAAACACCTCCTTAAGATGCCTTTATTTATGTGATGGCCACAGTATTTTGGCAGTAGCTTTACAGAGCCCCAGTGTTTTGGCATTAGCATAGTGACTCCCATGTTCCTCTGCACAGATCTTTTACATGTGATCAGGTCCAGATGTGAGATTGAGACAGGGTGGAAGCTTTGTGACACGTATCTTTGTGTGGGTGTCTTTGATTATGATGTCACAATATGATACCCTGTTAAACCACCAGACATTGACCCCCACCCCTCGCCCCTGGATGGAGTGTGTGTGTGTGTGTGTATGCTGTAAATCTGTGTAATTTATGTGAATTGTGCATCTGGATTGAGTGAGTTTGTCAGAGTTTAAGTGTGTTAGTGTGTGGTTTTGTGCTAAAGTATCCATGTGACCTCATTAGTCTGTGTGTATTCTTTAACCTGTCTGCTCTATGTCAGTGGTTTGTGTGTGCATGTGTGTTCACTATCAGTGTCGCTCACAGTTCTGTAAAAATCGTACATGGTTCTCCACACACAAAAACCCCACACACTTATATGATTGGTACACCCAGATACACACACACACGCGCGCGCAGACACTGTCTGGAGTATTGTTTTATTGGCTGTTTCAGGACAGCGTTTTATTGGCTGTTTCATTGGACTGATTTATTTTCTCTATGCCTTGTGTCTGCGCAAGATAATATCCACATGTTTCTGACACACTGCGTAATGAGGTGACCTATCAGCATCCACTTTATTGCATTATCATCACTGCACTAGCTAATCAGCACCAGGAAGACTATTGACAGAACAGATGCATTATGGGAAATGTAGTTTTAAATGTTTTAGTGCAATACGTATGGAAGGAATGGAAAATTGGGTGGAAAATTATTAAATGTTTAAAAGTTAAATGAGTAACTAGAAGCCGGTTGCATTTTTTATTTAGTGATGAGTATTATACACTTGTAATGTATGATGTTGATAATCTTAAAACATTAATAGAGACCCCGCATCACCGTGTCCCCGTGTTGTTGCACACCACAAAGCTGCCATCCACATTAGCCAACCCTACTGAAAAATCCAGCTATGACCAGCATAAGCTGGTGAGCTGGTTTTAGCTGGTCTCCCAGCTTGGTATTAGCTGGTTTTGCTAGTGTAGGAAGCTGGTTTTGCTTGTATCAAGCTGGTCTAGCTGTGTGTTGGTCACTTAGCTGGTCATGCTGGAAGACCAGCTCACCCACCAGTATGACCAGCTTTGTCAGGCTGGGAGGACCAGCTAAAACCAGCTAAAGCCAGCTTATGCTGGTCTTAGATGGATTTTTCAGTAGGGAAATGTTTACATACGCAGCTTCATGATTATAACTCTCCATCCTTCATCCATTTCCAAAAAAACGCAAATAGTTAATTTTTAATTTAAGCCTAAGTCAACCACAATTGCAAACAAAAAGTTACTGAACAACCCAAGACAAATCAGACACAGTTGATAACTCTGATTTTGATTCGCTGTTTCCCTTCTGTCCCGCCTCCAGTTTCGCATGCCTGATCACAGAACATGGGTAAGTTACTCTTAAGCCCAGACATTCATACGCTGTTACCACACATATACACATGCTTAATAACCTCATGCAAACGTTTGTATCGCACATAGATGCATGCACATGATCTGTTCAATGCATGACAACAGATCTATTCACTTTTATGTTTGCTATTACTGTCGTTAAACAATACATTTGATTTACAAGCATTCAGTTAGAAATGCATCAAATTGACCACTGGATGAATGACAAGTCTATCCTGCGTTCGTGTGTCGTTTGATGTATGCAGACGCACGTCTCCGCTTTTTGCGCCCGCGTTTCTGTTGCCTCCAGTGTGTGTTGAGCAGACAGAGCAGTTGTTGTTTCTGATGGCTGCCCCTGATAATGCAGCGAGTGTAAGTGTGTGATTATTTACACAGAGAAAAGAACAGACCACGGCACTGATTTGGGGGGCGACAGCACCGTACGGCATCGCATCACTGGAGGGGTAACAGTCTCTCTGGGACCCCTCTGTATGTGTGTGTGTGTGTGATACTAGAAGGGGGGTTTCCAAACCCGAGACATCTGGTACCCTGATAAGATCAACAATTGAAAAAGCTCTTGCTAATGAAGGGCCTCTTAGACACACACTACTGCGAATGGGCAACTCGACAGCTGCCCTACCACAGAGAGAGAGAACTGGAGAGGCTAAAAGCTACTAACTATCCAGGAAGTCCATTCATTGGCGATCACGAATTTCTTTGGACTTAGTTGTTACAGCAATCACAGAGATAGAGATCTATGATAATAGGTGTAGACTTCAAGAAACAATCAAAATGCCTATAAAATATGCATGTGTGTTTGTGTATGTGTGTGTGTATGTGTGTGTGTGTACAAAACTACTGGCACAGAGGAAAATTGTGATGCTCACTTATAGCTTGTTAGACTTAATGATGCTGCTTATATGTGGTTTAGGATCAAGCTTGTGTCAGTGGTTTCTTCTGAAATTATTTGGGGAAACAAAAATAGAGGCAAATGAGACATTTAGTTAGAGAGTATAGTTATACAATGAATGTGGGCGAATTAGTGCACTGCAAATAATGACTTTCTTAGTATTTTTGTTTTTAGTAAAAATATCTAAAAATTCTTAAATTAAGATGTTATTTCTTGATGAGCAAAACGACCCAAGAAAATAAGTCTAGTTTTTAGACCAAAAATATGAAATTTAAGTGATTTTGTGCATAAAACAGGCAAAAAAATCTGCCAATGGGGTAAGCAAATTGTTCTTGAATTTTTCTTGAATTTAGTGTTTAAGAAATTTTTTCAAAATCACTTCAATTGGATATTTTTGGTCTAAAAACTAGACTTATTTTCTTAAGTCATTTTGCTCATCAAGAAAAAGCATTTTAATTTAACAATTTTTAGATATTTTTACTGAAAACAAGACAAAAATACTAAGAAATATTATTCTTGAAAATCATTTTTTGCAGTGCAACATGGTGCCCGCGGGCATCAGGTTGCCCGCCCGGAGTCTGTGAGTTGGCTGCCAAAGCACATTTTAGTAATATCCTCAATTTTAATATTTATTTTTAATATAAGCATGGCTTCTTTTATGTAAAAACATATCAACAAGTAAAACAAAATTAAAAAGTAAAACCATCCATTGTGGTAGCCCTTGCTCACAAAGGTAAGAGACCCCTGATCTAAAAATGCTTAAATCAAGATGTATTTTCTTAATGAGCCAAATTACCTAAAATAAGTTTAGTTTTTAGACAAAAAATGCACAATTTAAGTGAGTTTATGCTTAAAACAAGCAAAAAAATCTGCTAATGGAAAAAAAATTATATATATTTTGCTTGTTTTAATATATATATATATATATATATATATATATATATATATATATATATATATATATATAACTTAAATGTTATGTTTTTGTCTAAAAATATTTTCTTAGGTTATTTTGCTCATACACATGCATCATAATTTAAGAATTTTTAGATATTTGTAGTACTAACAACTAGTACTTTTTTTGCAGTGTGGGGTTTAAAGTTTTTTTTATCTTGTACATTTCTGATTAAAACTCAAGGACAGTGTATTAATTTGGTACAAAAACAGTTACTGGGATGGTTTTGGAGTCCATACCTCAAATGTATACATATGTGTACCTAAATGGTACATATTTATAGGGTACCCTCCCATTGACAGCTTTTGTATCTTTATTTCTGAGAGTAAATAAATAATTAAGAGTTTTAATATTCAAATTTTAATAATTGCTGATGGGTTTAATCGCTGTACTGATGAGTGAAAAGCTAACAGGTTGTTATTTAGTTAGAGATACTAATAGAGTGTTAGCATATCATTAACAGAGACACATCATGCAGATATATGACAGCAGGTCATTAGCTATACCTCTCTCTCTCTCTCTTTCTCACTCCGTCTATCTCTCACTCATTCTAAATCAATCTGTGATTTATAGAGAGAGAGAACGAAAGAAAGAGAGCTGGTATATCCCTCATCAAACAGATCTGACACTTCACATCCTCACAGAGGATATGAGCCTGACTCTCAGATGAAGAACTTTAACCTCCAGCTGTCATTCCCCATCAAACCTCACCCTATCTCTCGCTCTCTCTCGCTCTCTCTCTCTCTCTCTCATTGGTCTTTAATTGTACATGTCCTCCACCGTGAATCAGGACAGATTTGTCAGCAAAACCAAAATAAGACCAAATAAGAAAAAGGGAAAAACCAACGCACACCTAATAATGCAAATGCGCGTGAAAGCTCTCAGCACTTTTGCACTGCGTCCGATAGGCCTGTTCATCTACAGAGACCTGCTCCACCCCTCCCTCTCTTCCCTATGATATCATTATTACTGCTGTCTCAGTCTTGATCAGTAATGTCAACATCTTTCATATTGACGAATGTGCTGTCTGCTCATATTGTGCACTGAATGCTTTATGGGCAACATAGGACATGAATCACTCCTGCTCTTCAGCACCTCACACACACACACACACACACACACACACAGGCCTTATGTTGTTCTCATTCTCAGGCCGAAACACACATGTAGCCCTATTCCCTTGGAGATCGTGTCAATATCTGATGAAAGCAACTGTTAGAATTCATTAGTAAATTGGCAGCCGTTCTAATCTGCATAGATTCGTGTGTCTGTGTGTGTGGTCCATCTTATACAGTGCGTTGTTTGTGCATCAAAATTGAGCATTTTGCACAATTATCCATAAGTGTGCTGACCACTCAACATTAATGTATGCAGGTAACACACCCCTTAGACCTCACAAAAAGAGGTTCTGACACATCTCTCTTGTTTTTCTTGCAGATGTCAGCGATTGAAAACATGGCTGAGAAGCTGGAGTCTTTTGGCTCTTTAAAGCCAGACGGCGGTGACATCATGCGTTCCGTCCCCTCGATGTTCGACTTCCGGGCTCCACCTGCCACTCTTCCTGAAACACTGTTACGCAAGGGCAAAGAGCGCTACACCTGCAGGTAACCCTAAAGATGAAGACTTGCATCAGATGAACACTAAATAAGCTATACACTTCAGTTATAGGGCTGCATAACGATTAATTGTGACTAATCGTTTGCAAAATAAAAGTTTATGTTTACATCATACAGTATGTGTGTATGTACTGTGTATAATAATTTTAAATGAATAAATACATAGATATGTAGATATTTTAGAAGTATTTACATGTGTATATACATTTTTATATATATATATATATATATATATATATATATATATATATATATATATATATATAAATATTTAATATTTTATATATTTTTTCTTAAAATTATACATAAATGCGTGTGTATTTATATATACATAAGTATTATACACCGTACACACACATATATGATGTAAAAAAAACTTTTATTATGCAAACGATTAGTCGCAATTACTTCAGTATAGTAGTATGCTATTTAGTCAATTATAAGCTTGTGTTTAGTAAGGTTATGTTTATGCGCATTCAAATAATGCAAGGATATACAATAACATATATACTTTTTGTTTGCCTAAAATCAAGATTTAAGTAAAAAAAACACGTGTTTGATGTTTAGTGAGTAATTACGACATGGAGTGTGGAATGCTGGGGTATTTTTGAGAAATGTGTGTGTGCGTATTGTGTGTATTGTTGAGTATTGTTCCTGGAGATCTATTTCCTTCCCCTATAGATACTGTGGCAAGATATTCCCACGCTCAGCCAACCTTACAAGACATCTACGGACACACACAGGAGAGCAGCCTTACAGGTGACACACACACACATATACACTATAATATGTACACTACATACATGTGACCCTGGACCACAAAACCAGTCATAAGCTTCATTTTTGGAAATTATACATTCAGGTGATTTATGGATGGTTTGTTAGGATAAGAAAATATTTGGCCGAGGTACAATATTGAGAAAATCGCCTTTAAAGGAAAACACCACCATTTTTCAATATTTTACTATTTTCTTCCTTCAACTTAGACTAATTAATACATACCTGTATTTTTTCAATGCATGCACTTAATCTTTGTACAGTGCATTGTGAATGTGTTAGCATTTAGCCTAGCCCCATTCGTTCCTTGGGATCCAAACAGGGGTGAATTTAGAAGCCACCAAACACTTTTATGTTTTTCCTATTTAAAGACTGTTACATGAGTAGTTAACCGAGTAAGTATGGTGTCACAAAATAAAACATGACAATTTTTAAGCGGATAAAAAATGAGAACTATATTGTATGGCAGAAGAGCTCCTGACAATTCCCTCCTTTCTCGCTCAAACTTCCGTTAATATTACTGCGCCTGCATTAAAGTGAAACCTGATAAAAATTCAAATTTAAACATGTCAGGCGTACTTTTGCATCTGTACTCTTCATATATAGTTTGTAAATGTAACATAACCATGATATAAGCATTCTTCATGATTGAGGAAGAGTGACAAGAAGTTCACAAGAGAGGAATAGAGAGACATACACAGGGAAAGAAGAGAAAGACAGGAAGACTAAAGGAAGTTCGAATGAATAATAGAGTTGATGAGTGGCATACAGCTGTGGGCCAGCAAAGGCAGCTGGGTAATTAGGTTTGTGTCGGCCCTCAGACTCTTTTAGAGAGTTTTAAAATACAGCACAGAACAGGCGTGCACACACACACACACACACACTGCGTTTGTGGTCTATTTGACCACAGGGGAGGTTTGTGCCGGGCTCTGTTACTTTCCAGATAGCCTCAATCTTCTCGCGCTGGCAGGGCTTTAAACGAGCCGCTGATCAGCCCTTAACTGCAATTTAATTTCTATTTTTCTGTTGCTGTTGGAGGAGGGCGAGACACAGAGAGAGAGAAAGATAACAGATTCCTGAGAGACGCAGTTTAGCGCAACTCTACGGTGGAGGGGAAGATACGATCGCGTAATCGCACAGGATAATTCTGCGTGAAGGGACTTGGCACATGCTGTCATTTTAGGGGCAGAAGGGAGAACTTTTGACTGTAAAGTTTGAGTTTTACTGAGTTGGCCAAAGATGAGAGACAAAGAGTTCATGACCACTTAATCGTGTGTTTAGGATTTTGCGCGTTTAAGTACAAGAGCGATAATAATAAATCATACTGAACTTTAGTTTTATTTAGAGCCTTTAATGGTTCTCAAGGCGACTTGCAAAATAGAAATGCATATAAATATGGTACAGCAATGCATGACGTATACTGTACAGTATATACCATAAAAAAAAGATGGAGTGCAAAATTTTAAGATTTGCATAAGAAAAGTTCAGATGTAAAACCTGCTAAGTGGGTCTTGAATGATTTCTTGCTAATTTGCATTTTTTATCAAACTCTTAAAGGGACACTCTTTTTTTGAAAATATGTTCATTTTCCAGCTCCACTCACTGATCTATATAAATGACTGGATTGCGCATAGAACGCTTAACGTAACAGCGTGAGGTGAAGCCAGCGCAGAGTTCGAGCCGCCATCTTGGTATACCCAACCGGCAGACGGCGTCATTGACTTCCATTCAAAATCATGTTTTAAATTCCCCCGCTTTTCAGCGTATCAGTCACGCAAGATTATTTTTAGGATATGTGTACATAAAATTAACTGTTAAATCTGGTGTTATTTGCAATGTTTTTGCTTTAATTGGGCAGGAAAATGGATTTATTAAAAAAACGTTAAGGTGAGTGTGTCTGCTGCGTTCTGTTAATGACACGGGTATAAATAAAGGTTTTTTTTGACATTCAGCTACACGGTCAGCTTTATTTCTCTAAATAAGTTTAGGTAACTTGTAAGTTTAGATAACATAAAACCAGCAAATTATTGCATGCACATACGGTACAAAGTGTGATTATTTATTTGTGTCCATGGCATGAAGTTCAGCTTTTTCGTGCCGTGAGCACGGGTGTCTTTTTTGTGTCATTCAGCATGAATTTCTATGGGTGGTTTTTCGTGTCTGTGGCACGACTTTCTTTTTCGTGTCATTTTATGAAATTTTATGTTTTGTTTTCTCATTTTTTCCCCATATTTTTTATGATTGGGTTGGGGTTAGATTTGGGTTAGAATGTACCTTTATGTATTGGTTTCTACCTGTTTTTCTTCCAGTTTTAAAACTATTCTCACCTGGAATTGGGGTTAGAGTTCGGGTTTGGGTTAGGATGTTAAAAAATGTTACAGAAAGTGATTCTTACCCCAAGCGACAATGGTAAAAAAATATGAAAAAAACCAATTAGAAAACGACACATAAAATGACACGAAAAAGAAAGTCGTGCCACAGACATAAAAAACTATTTATAAAAATTTGTGCGAGTGACACGAAAAAGCTGAATTTCGTGCCATGGACACAAATAAATTAATGAAATTTTTTGTGATTTTAACACGACTTTCCGTGAGATCAATCTGTATAGTACGTGTCAAGAGCATTCGGTTACATGCTGGAGGTGGAAATTTTATACAGTTGAAAAATTGTATTATCAGATTTATTCAAAAGAGAGCTGTTTCTATATGTAAATGCTGTATTGTAAAATAATGTTTGTTTTTCCATCCGCAGATGTAAATACTGTGATCGTTCATTTAGTATTTCATCGAATCTCCAGCGTCACATCCGTAACATCCACAACAAAGAGAAACCTTTCAAATGCCACCTCTGCGATCGCTGCTTCGGTCAACAGACCAACCTTGACCGCCACCTCAAAAAACACGAGAACGGTAATTTATCAGGTATACACGCATGCATTCTCCCAGTTTTCGGCATGCGAGAATAATGCATTTCATTACAGTCAATTATTATTTGGTTTTTATGTGTAGGCACAGCGATGTCGTCGCCCCGATCAGAGCTGGACAGCAGTAGCGCCATCTTGGAGGATAAAGAGGATTCGTATTTTAACGAAATACGAAACTTCATCAGTAACACGGCACGGACGGCGACGTCTCCGTCACATTCGGAGGAAGGGTAAATATCATGCGATTATATCAACTTTCACGTGTGAACTCACACACATGCAAACGGATCGTCCATTAGGCCGTCAGTCATCAGTCTCCTCTTGTTGCCTGAGGCAGAATGGAGGTTATTATACACAAACATTACCGAACACAACACTTCTCATACCTTATTCATTAACCTGCACCCCTGTGTGTGTGTGAATACCTTCACATGAAAGGGACAGAAGTGTGTATTAACTGCACATGTGAACGTATGTGCGGACATATATTCAGTACGGTTGTTAATCATTACCCTGTCGCCTGCGGTTTTTAAGAGATTGGAGAGATTGGGGCAGGTCTCCTGGAAGACGTGATTACCGGCGGGCCGTTTCGGAGCGCGTGCGGAAAGCTGTTGACTTTTGGCTGCGTGCGCATACATGAATTTTGCCATCTGCATATGATAATTATCTCCGAGCGTTCATTTCCCAGAAATGATCATCAGGTTGGATGGAGCTCTGACGGTTTAAATTCTTGACCGGGTCGATCGTGTGTGTGACGGACAGATCCGTCGAGATAAAGATCTCCCGAGCTTTTTGTTGTTTGATATTTTCATTAAAATGATACAACTTGATGCATGCGTGTACGTACCTTACGCATTACACATCTGGTCCCAACATGTGTTTGTGAACAGGAAGTGAAGGTCAGAGGTCGCCGAATGTTTCCTGTCAGTGTGACTGCTCCTGATAGATACTTTATCCTCCACAAATTACCACAGCTCTCTCTAATTACCAATCTGTTTTCATTATCACGCCATCTCTCGCTCGCCCGCTCTCTCGCTGTATTAGCGGGGTGTGGAGAGATGAGAGGGGCAGGTTTAGGGGATTATTTCAGTTGCGAAAGCGGCATTATACGGTTAAACCGCGTGCTGCCACGCTAATCTGAGGAAAGAGTCCAAGCGAACGTTTTAAAGACGGACAAGATGTCAGCCCTTACAAGTTCAAGTGGAAATATGCTATTAATATTTAAACCCTACATCATGAGCACCTTGACTCAGCATGTCTGGAGCACACACGCTTACCGCTAGGCCAAACGTAACGTCTCTTTTTTTATCTTTTTCTCTCTAATCCATCATTTCTGGCTAAAAACGTTTCCTGTGAGGTTTTCTAATTGAGATCTTTGTAATATTTGCATTGCACATCTGTACACACAGACTTGTATTATATGATCCTCTCTCTCTCTCTGCCTCTCTACTTCTGGTATTTAAAGTTTGGTAGTTGCTATTTTTAATCGATGAGAATGTAGACGAACGAGTGAATCGAGCTTAATGCGTTGCCGCTGGGCGGTTTCTGTGTGTGTGAGAGAGAGTTTGGATAGCTGCTCTGTCTCTGTCTCTATGGGGAAATGACTGCTTTGGCAGCTCCTTCCCTGCACTCACCAAATGGGCTGTCAGCTAAATATTTGGCCTATTAGATGAATTGGAGATAAAGAAGAAAATAAACCAGTGAAAGAGGAGAGGTGAGCTGTTCGAGAGAGACAGGAAGCGGAGAGGCCTGCAGTCTAAGTACCCTGACGATGGGCGGCTCATTTCTGCCAGCCCTCATAACTGATGACAAACCGGGGTCCCGTCGACTCTCGTTCAGCCGCACACTTGACTACTTTCTTTCTTCAGCATTTCCTCTCGCTCTGAAAACGTGGGCATGTGTTTCTACTTTACGTGATGGGCTTTTTTTAAACAAACAGGACTGTGTTTCAGCACTGAATGGTTTTCTTTCGTGAGACAGATCGTGAATTCGTACTCTGTGTCCTGCGTAACATCATCTCTAATTACATCTCTGTTCTCCGCAGACTGAATGGTAGTCATTTTGACGAGGACAAGCCCCTGCCTGGACCTGGCTCACGTGAAATGGATGAGGAGGAAGGGGAGGAGCTCGGAGGTGAGGAAGAGGAAGGAGAGCGTCACGACGGGCCTAGGAAACCCACCGATGAAGGTGTGCCTAATGACATCATAAACGACGACATGGATTTCGAAGGACCGGATGATCTGGAATTAAATAGCAAATCGTCACCGCGAAGGTATGCGTGCAGAAAACGAACACCAAAACAGACGAGAAACGAAGTTAAAGGGGCCATCTCACAAGACTTTTTGAAGATGTCAAATCTTTGGTGTCCCCAGAGTACACATGTGAAGTTTTAGCTCAAAATACCATATAGATAATTTATTATAACATGTTAAAATTGACACTTTGTAGGTGTGAGCACAAATTGTGGGTGTGTCCTTTAAAATGCAAATGAGCTGATGAAATTCAAACACTGATCGCAATTGTGCTGTCAATTATTTTCTCTCTTTCTCACTGTCTATCTGCACTAAATTACTGTGCTGTGGTTGGATAGTGCAGATTAAGGAGCGGTATTATTATAATAAGATCTCCCTATGACATCATAAGGAGAGCCAATATTCAATGACCTAATGGGAATGGTTTACCAAAACTAAGTTACTGGGTTGATCTTTTTCACATTCTCTAGGTTGATAGAAGCACTGGGGACCCAATTATAGCAAACATGGAAAAAGTCATGATTTTTATGCCATGGCCCCTTTAAAGTTCTCAAAACTATACTGTTTATATTTTTGTTTGCAGATTTAATGACGATGAGGAAGATGAAGATCACAGCAGTTTTTCCACCATGGATCACATCCGCCACTTTAGTATGGAGGACGGTGATCTTAGCGATGGTGATGTCGGCGGCTTTGGCCCCGCCCACCTGCAAGAAGGGATTAAGCAGCCCCTGTACAGAAAGTCTAAATCACAGGTATGGTATTTATATATTATTTATTGTTCATTAAAGGCGGAGTGCATGATTTTTGAAAAACGCTTTGGAAAAGGGAGTCGGGGCGAGTACCAAAAAACACTTGTAGCCAATCAGCAGTGAGGGGCGTGTCTACTAACTGACACTGTTACCTGGGTTGTGAATGTATGGGGTGGGTCTATCAAAAGAAGGTCCAGATTCTATTGGGGTAGGGGCGTGTTTGTTTAGGTGATTTCAAATGTCAACACTGGCTTTCAGAGATGTTCATGCACCATGCCTTTAACTCTTTCCGCGCCTTTGACGAGTTATCTCGTCAATTAAGAGTAAACATTTGCATTAAAAAAAGTGTTTCTGAAGAATTTTTATGTTAATCTGCAATACAGCGATTATCCACCAGATGGCGAACTTACCTGAAGCCAAAACGTTATTTACTAATTTTAAACTCTATGTATGTTTTGATAATCGTTCTGAATCTGATCTCTAACAAATTCCTTCACAAAAACGCAATTATTTCAGCTTTTTGCTAAAAAAAATTATTTTTAAAGAAAAATACCCATATTTGTTTATAAGCAGAGAAAAAAATATATAGATATGATGAAACGTTTTCCCCGTTTTGTTTGTTTATTGTTTGTTTGAAAGCAGATGGTCTGTTCTTTCATTTGATAGATTTGTATGTTTATATATTTTTAGAAGGAAATTTTTCAGGAAGGTTTTTTGTGACACTTTTGTAAAAATCAAATTTTCAAAAAAATGGCTGGCGGGGAATGAGTTAATATGCATGTATATTAGCTTTACAAGCGACACATTTATCACCTACTGTGCTGCTTAGTCAAATCTCAATAATGTTTTTGTGTATATACTGTATGTGTAATTGCATATTTCTCTGTCTATAGGCATATGCCATGATGCTGTCTTTAGCCGATAAGGATCCGCTCCACTCGTCTACCCATAACGCCCCGATGTGGCACAGCTTGGCCCGCTCTGCAGAACCCAGCGCTATTCAGTCTCTTAGTCACGTATGACACCCTCACCTTAACAACAGTGTGTTAAACTATCGCTGGAGTCCATTGGTCACAAATATACAGTACACACACTCGCAAGTGCCCAAATTGTCATACACTTATACTGTACACACCCAGTCTGAACACTATCCCATATACATGAACAAACATTGATTGATTGACTGTTTGATTGATTGATTGAATATAGTTAGTAGCAATGACAATAGTGTCTGTAATTTTGATGGTGATGATGAAGACGATGATGACAATAGTAGTAATGCATAATAATAATAATAATAATAATTGTATTTATTCTGTCCAGTTTCAATATTTTGCACAGCTGTGGCAGCTGGTGAACAGTTTTTAAAATTGCTGTTGGTGTCATGTTTGTGAGTTTCGTGCGCTGAAACAGGTGGTTACTCGGAGTAACACGTGAGAGTCTTCCGCAAGACAAATGTGATCGCTGTCTGTATGGGCACAAGAGCCTACCGGCATGTAAATATATTTACGATTAACACGAATACAGAAAGGAAACACAAAAATGTGTGTTTTTAAAGCATTTCACAGGTTTCTTGTACAGAAACGTACAAATTTACGAAAAGGGACGAAATGGGGCTGGGGGTTCAGCGATTTTCTTTTAGACGTTTTCGAAATGAAACAACTACACGCTAAAGGTTTGACCTTTAGACCTCTCACAGACGCTGCTTTTAAATAAAAGGTGTTAGGAGCGAGACGGTGACTATTTACTGTCCAATGAAAGCACTGCATTCAACCCACTTACCCACCGTTTTGTGTGACGATAGACGCTCTCTTATCTTTAGTTAGTTATTTTAATGGTGGAAAAACGGTTGTTAAACACGCCTCGTGTATTTCTAAACTGAGAAAATTAAACTAGTTTTGAAAAATAAACTAGTGCTGTAGAACTTGCGAAGGGCATTCTGTCGTTTTCCACGGTTAACCCCGTCCGTTAGTTGGCGAACGATACCACTAAATAACCTGAATGCTAGTTTATAGCTACACCCTCCTCTCGTGTCTTTCATTTATAGACAATCATGCGTTTCTTATGTTTTATCCCCTGTCATTTGTTGCTTCGTTTTGTCCTTTTTTTTTCCTTGGTTGGTGTCGTCGATGTATTTGCTGTGTATCTTGAAAGTTGTATTTATTTCTCTGCAAACTGTAGTTTGTTTACTGAATAGCACTGCTCTCGAGCGCCCCCTTGCGGTGAAATCAAGAATTTCACACTGAAATTTTGGGGGGAAGAGACTCCATATGGTCTACTGGGGTTTGTAGAAAATGTCTGAATGCCAGATAGTATTAAATGTACCATCACAGCTTCTACTTCTAATAAAACTGGTAAATGATATAGATATTACTTAGGTTTTTTTGTATGACAATTTATTGATTCAACTGTAAAATATCTTTAAAAAAAAATAAGATAAAATAGAGGAAAGAATAAAAACAGCTGATATTATTTCTTCATAAAACGCATGATTGGTCCAAGCTGTTACTGACATTTTCTATGGTTGTCTGCAAGCTTGTGTGACGTTTGGGTTCATGTTGATTACTTGTGCCAAACCTATGAGAAATGCCAGATTTTGTTTATCCTCACGAGGTGAAGGACCAGATCTTTCCTATTTCACTTTTTATTTTTTGTTTTGTCAATGTTTATAATCCCATTTTTAAAGTAATCAGTGAGTTGAGGTACTTCTGTTTTAATGCTTTCTACAATGTAACTGTATTGCATTATAATTCAATACTGTGGGAGGAGTTAGTGAGAAATAAAGAACTCCTATGGGCGGACTGTGCACTCTCTAACCGTCTCTGTCTCTGTTTCTTAATCGATTTTCACATGCCAGATCACTTTTATTTATTACAATATAAATCATTCTTAAAGAAGGTTTTAGAAAGTCATGAACATCTTTATCATCAAAGAAAACAAAGCCTTCTTTATTGTCTTGTTTATTGGACCGTTAGGATTTTTGCATTGTCACATTTGAATGAATTGCATTACTATCAAATATAAGTATTATTTTCTATTTTTTCTTTATTACAGTAATAAAAATCACAATGTTTGGACGAAATAAATGGCAATTTTGTTTTTATTCCTTAAATACTCCCATGATTTATATTTGCAATTGTAAAAAGGGTTGTAATTTAACCTATGATGGGTTGTTTTAACCCATTGTTGGGTCAAATATAATGTTTTCTAGATTAACATATAACATATTCTAGGTTAATTTAACCCAATGGTTGGGTCCCTTTTTGACCCAACAATGGGTTTGAAAAAAAACCCGAATTTTAAAGTGTAGAATAAATATTTATTGTTTTGTCATAAAATGATGTCACAATGCAAAAAGAAAACTTTTTAAAATAACAAGAATTGCAAAATTTAAAAAAAATTGTTTTTGTCATAAAATGATGTCACAATGCAAAAAGAAAACTTTTTAAAATTACCACAATTGCAAAATTAAAAATATTAATAATTGTTTTTGTCATAAAATGATGTCACAATGCAAAATAAAAAATGTTTTTGTTAAAATGATAATAATTGCAAAATGTAAAAAAATAATAACTGTTTTTGTCATAAAATGATGTCACAATGCAAAAAGAAATCTTTTTAAAATGATCACAATTGCAAAATTAAAAAAATACTTGTTTTTGTCATAAAATAATGTCACAATGCAAAATAAAAAAAAAATGTTAAAATGATAATCGCAAAGTATAAAAAATAATAACTGTTTTTGTCATAAAATGATGTTACAATGCAAAAAAATAAACTTTCATAATGATAATAATTGCTAAATGTAAAAAAAATAATAATAATTGTTTTGTCATAAAAATGATGTCACAATGCAAAATAAAACAATCTTTTTAAAATAATAATAATTGCAAAATTAAAAAAAAAAACTGTTTTTGTCATAAAATGATGTCACAATGCAGAATAAAAAACCTTTTTAACCTCTTAAACCCTGAGGACCCAGTCCCGGGTACAAAATTTCGTATTTTGACTCAAATAAAATATTCTTTTAATCTTTAATGGTCCATCATGGACCCCAGTAACACATATGAGATACTGTTTGAAAGCTTAGACTCTCTACTTTCAGCAGATATGCATCACTTTGAGAAATCTTTTACTGTAAGAAAGTTATTTACACTTAATTTACACTATCACCCCCCCCCCATAATTTTTTATATAATTTAATATTCACATATTTCATATTTTTCAAGTATGACAAACATGGGCAAGTCTTATATCAAATGAAAGCTCTCATTCTCAGGAATAAGGCTACAGCGTTATTTTTGTTCTATTATCAACACATATCCAACAATAGTTGAATGAATAATAAGGTAAAAAATCGTCTTTTGTAAACATATGGGAAAATTGTGTGTGGACTGCCTCAGATAGCACATATAGCCACAAATGATACACCATCTTTTATCTTAGGTCCTACTCTAAAAAATGAGTCCATTCACAGCATTTTCTTAGGTTGTGTGCATGAATAATCCCTTGTTATTTATTATATGTCCAAAACAAAAAATTAATATTTATATGAAAAATGTATTTTCGGACACTTCAGTAAAATGAAAATAACTTTTGAATGCGACATGCTAAAGAGATCATTCTTTTTTTGGGTGTTTACTGTCTGCTGCTGGTAACAACCAGAACTGCCTGCAGTCTGCTAGAGCACACAGAACCAGAGTTATACACTATCAGAGGCAGTATTTACAACATATAAAAAGAAAATTTGGTGTTTCATCATATGAAAAACATCATAAATAACACTACTTGTCACAAACAGCAGCTTTTTATGTAACTTCAAAGGGTTTTCTTTAAAATGATATAAAGCAATTGCATTTATTCCACTGTATGTGGTTATGGGAGCACTTCAAATGTTTTTTGGCAGAAATTTAACTCCATAAGCGTATTATTCCTCCCATCAGTTGGAGTAAAATAACTTTTGCATAGATTATGATAGAGAAAAAAATCTTTTTTCCTCTGTAAGCTGGCAATTGCTGGAATCAAACAAAACTGTCTGCAGGGAGCTGAGGCACTCAGGGCCAGAGTTATACACTTTTAAATAAAAACTTTAGAAAAAAAACATCAAAAAGCGCCTATTTATTTTTGTGTTTATTAGAGGACTGACATCACATACAACCATGTTTAGCACTTTCAACAGTGTTTTATGTAACTTCAAAGGGTTTCCTGTAAAATGATACCAAACATTTGTATGTAAACCTCTGCATGTGGGTATGGGAAGCTTTTGAAATTGGGTAGGCCAAATCCAGGCGAAAATCCCCAAAATAGCTTCAGGGTGGAAGAAGTTAAAATGATTATAATTGCAAAATTAAAAAATAATAATTGTATTTGTAATAAAATGATGTCACAATGCAAAAAAAAACTTTTTAAAATGATAATAATTGCAAAATTAAAAAAATAATAACTGTTTTTGTCATAAAATTATGTCACGATGCAAAATAAAAATTTTTTTAAAATTATAATAATTGCAAAATGTAAAAAAAAAATTGTCGTAAAATGATGTCACAATGCAAAATAAAAAAACTTTTCAAAATGATAATAATTGCAAAATTATAAAATAATACTAATTGTTTTTGTCATAAAATGATGTCACAATGCAAAATAAAAAAATCTTTTTAAAATAATAATAATTGCAAAATTTTAAAAAATAATAACTGTTTTTGTCATAAAATGATGTCACAATGCAAAATAAAAGACTTTTAAAAATGATAATAAATGTAAAATAAAATAAAATAAATAGTTTTTGTCATAAAACTTTTTATTGTTTTCGTCATAAAATGATGTCACAATGCAAAATAATAAACATTCTTCATTCAAAACTTTTTCGGGGTGAAAAATGTCCTGAATAATCTATAAGATAAACCTCTGTGATTTCTGTACTTGTCCAACTTCAATCTCATTAAAACTTCATCTACTGTATGTCTCTCAATTAAACACTAAACATTACTATCGAACAGATGGTACCACCTGAAGTTCTCGCACAAAGCCATACAGACACATCTAACCACCAAAAGTCCTCTTCCACACACCCACACGCATTACTTCACACTGCGATGCATAAAATCTCCACACACGCTGCCAGACAGACGCAGTGCGAGTCTGATCTCTGGTCATCTCTCTCACACAGGCCTCTACTGTCCCACAGTCACAGTGAGTCTGAAAGAGAGATGGACAGAAAAGCGACTGAAAGGCAGCAGAGGGAGAAAAGAATGCGCGCTGCACTCGTTTGTTTGAGAGAAATGATGGATGAGGTGGAGAGATGTGATGACCTGGCTCATCGCTCAAACTCTCAATGAGAAACAACATACGAATGACATCTCTTTCTCGCACGCTTTCGCTTAAAATGGAATCCAACGTTGGCAAACGGCTCAGAGTTTCTTTCGCACGCTTCGGATTCTCCAACTTTCTTTCATAGTCATATCAGAAATATTCAACTTCCCAAGGAATGTTGCATACCATCATTTTTCTCGCTCCTTTTGTCAAGCTCTTCTTTTCCCCTGAACTGTAGTGGGTGGATGTCATTGTTGCGAGAGGGGCGATGACTGGTTGTCTGGGATTGAGGCTTTGTGTGCGTGATGAGAGGCGGGTGGGATTTGCTTGGGAAAATTAGTTAAGACCCCTTTTGTGTTTCCCTTCGGTGTATGTTGCCGCTGTCTGTGAGTAAACTGAGTAAATGTACTCGAAACACAATTTTTCACAAAGTGACATCTAATCCACTGAAGTTACATTTTAATCTACTTTATTTACATCAAACCAAAAATCAAAATGGACCAAAGCGAGTTTCTATTGCTCGATTGAAGTTCAAACTGAAACGAAAGTGATGTTTGTGCGTATCAATGCCTCTGCACTAAAAACGGTGTTACGCTCCCTGAGAAATTGATGGCCCGCTTCTTTTCCCGATGGTCAGTGCGACCCGTCACTCTCTGAGCTCAGTGGGGCGTCCTGCTTTGATGAGGTCATCATGGGTCAGCCAGCGCTGATGAGGTCACAGCAGGTCGTCCCACTTTGATGAGGTTGGCTGGAGAGAGGTTTGTGGGTGCTGTAGTAGGGTGAAGGTGATAATGGGTCCATAGAGGAGGAAAAGAGGCCAGCGAGGACCATTACTGACCAGCTGTTTGCTGTGTGTGTCTCTTATGCTATGAAAGATCATAGGGCTGTCGCTTGTATATCTGCCTCTGCAGGTCAACATCTATGTAGGCAATCATCATCAGGATGTCTTAACCATCAGATACTCGTCGGAGCTGAACAACACCAATGGCCCAATGGGCCAGAACCAGTATGAGTGTTTTAGGCCAGCTCACCAAATCATCACTTGCCCTACTGGGCCATTGCTACTGTATGTTGTCATTACATCTTATGGGTGATTCTCACAAAATCCAGATTTAGAAAGTGTCCAGCATCAGATTTAAAAAAAAGCCCTTGAAGCCATTTTTTTATTGCACATATAAGATAAAGGTCTAAACTTACTATAACCATTATTTTTAGAGGATTTAAAACATATTTCCTATAGAATTATTTAAATTTTTTAGATTATCATAAAAAATATCATTACCGCAACATGATATTACATTAAATATATGCATTTACAAACTCATGTTTCGGTAATGAGAACTAAAACGTTGTCTAGGCACTATGACAAACAAAATTTTTATCTGGAGAGAAAAAATAAGAACTGCTTACCTGATTGAGGGCTTAAACAATGATTGAAAATTGTTGCGGAGGATGAGAAAATTGGTCTTGGACATATTTATATTCCTTATTATTGTCTCTACATTTACCAATTATCACCACATAACACATGTTTCTTTACTGTAAATGTTTATAGTATAACATGCACTGAAGCTTTTTATTTTTTAGATTTTTTAATATTTTCATGTCAAAGAACCAAAATCCAGTCATGGACACGTTGCGGTAATGAAATTTTTCCCCTTAAATGTGGAAAAAACAACAAAATTGGTTTGTATGATGTCATTTGAAATCATGCGCAAAATAGTACGTGAAGAGATGTTTGTAACTGTATGCTTCTTATTTTGATAGCATTTACTTTTATTATCAAAATGTTTCATGACACCTCAAAAGTCTAATTTCGCGAGAATCACCCTTATGTGTACTGCAAATATATAAAACACATTTTGTGACATTTTGAACACTTCTCTCCTGATATGTGATAGTTAAAAATGCTAAATTTTCTTCATTTTAGCTGACTTACACAAATAAGGATTGAAATTGTGCAAATGACTATAAAAGGCTTTTGAGTTAAAAAATTTAAACAAATCCGTTAAAATGTGTTAAAAATCAATGTATAGTAAATATATGCAGGCGGCCTATATAAAAATAATATGCTTATTTGCTAAAAATAACTTGAATTTGTGGTTGGACTAGTGTAAGCCAAATTATAGTGGTGTGTATGTGTGCGATTGAGATGTGCCCCACCATACAAACACACAAACATTTGTCCTCCTCAAGGGAGCGGTTGCATTTAATGTTGGAATTTCCCATCGCTCCAGCGCATTTCCTTTGCTCATCTAATGAACAAATGAGTCTTTTGGCAAAGGTACAAAACAGCCGCGCACACATCATCACACATGTGTGTTCAAACACAGGCCCTTCTCTTGAATGTAGACTAAAACATGCCCATCCTCTCTGCCACCACCCCTGTGTGGCACCGCAGCCCTGGTCAGGACATCTATCACAGATATTGAGTGCAGGGTGTGACCGGCTGGCACTCTCTCCCTGATTAACTTGGCACCATCACTTCCACCCTCGCCAACAGAAACAGCACCCGCCGTGCATAGTGGTGCCAGCCTTTAACAGTAGATATAACTAGCAGAGGATTGAGATACAGTAGAGTACCATCTTGACAATCATTTCTACTATGAGAGTTTAGAAGTGCAACTGTCATGGGTCGTGATAAATGTATACATTGAATGCACTGTAAAAGCATCTGCTAAATGCGCTAATACAAAAACAGCAAGCAAGATTTCACTTCAACACAAAGCATGAAGTTAATGATATTTGCAATATATCAAAATATCACATTTATGTTTTGAACATTCTTTTTTGGTTGTGATATGAAAAATTATAAAACTGTGATAATGTCCAGTACCTGGGATCAAACCAATGACCTCATGCTCTACCAATTGAGCTACAGGAAAAAAGTTTGACTAACATTGGTGGAACTTTGTTTTTTAGTTAGCATAGCGCTCCTGCAATGTTTTTACTTTTTGACTTTATTTTAATCAACAATACAACATTCTACAATGCCAAAAAATGTGCTGAGTAAGTCATAAGAACATATTTTTGTACTTTAAATCCTTAAACTAAGCAATTTTTTACTTTTGATGAGTTACAGAAACTCTTCACTGACTTATCAATGACTTACAGTATACACTTAAAATTGTACAATGTAGGAATGTTGTATTTGAGATAAAGGTTATGAACGATTACTGTTACTTTCCCACGTTACAAGGATGATCTTTCAATAAGGCACACAAACTTCATTTAATGTTATTTATTTATTTTCTATATAAAATCATCCTAAAGCGGTGGTCTTCAACATGGTGCCCGTGAAAGCACATTCTATTAATAGCCATAATTTTAATATTTATTTACTACATATTTTTATATAATCTTGGCTTCTTTTATGTATGTTAACATTTTAAACAATGATAAAACATATCAACAAGTAAAATAAAATAAAATCAAGTAAAACAAAAAAGTTTGAGTAGACTGACCAAAAAGTAGCCCTCCAGATTGTTTTATCCGTTGTGTTAGCCCTTGCTCACAAAAAGGTTGGAGACCACTGATATAAAGAATATTTTGTGAAAATATAACCTTGATATATTTAATATTGATTAGGTTATGTCAAAGATTGAAATTAAAGTAAAATTACTAAATGAAATCAAAAACGTTCAAGCTCCTAATCTCATAATTAGATTATGAGACTTTATCTTCGATTTCATAGACAGTGTCACATCATTTTGAGGACTTTCCTCAAAAATAGGTATTTGGGTAACACTTTACTTGAAGGGGTGTTCATAAGACTGACATGACACGTGCTATGAACATAAGGGAGATTTTATGCACGTTTGTGACAACTGTCATGGGTGTCATTGTTTCGTTTGTGTCATTTTTGGTGCAAAGATGACATTGCTTGAGATGTCTTTGTTATGACCACTTGACATTAACCAATACATCATAACTTGTCATGACAACTTCACATTACTAAGACAACATAACTGACCACTTTTTACCAGTGATACAAATATAATTTGTAATTAAAATGTCATTAAGTGTTAATACTCTGTCAAATAGTTTTATAACAGCCTCATGAAAATTCTTCGGTTCATAATGTTTTTTATAAGTTTCCTCCATGTGTTTAACAAATAAAATCAATCATTCAATAATAATAATAATAATAATAATTAAAAATTATATTTTATTGCATTTGGAGACCGATTCACCTAAAATTGAATGAAAACAGTAAAATAATGGGTTAAGCCATGCAGCGTTGGGTCCATATCACTGCAAAAACAGTTAATTACATTAAATTAATTCATTATTTTGTTAGTTTTTTTTTCTTTGTCAGAAAATTTCAGAAGTCTGTGTGAGGAAGAACAAGTTCTGTTAGTTTTCAGCTTTTTTTGTATTGTGCACATACATAATGTAAAGTATAATCTTTTGACTGGTCTGTTGCTGTTCTCACTCAACCACCATACAGCTCAAGATTAGGCACAAAAAGATGGTTTTACTTTTGTGAAAGGCTGTTAAGTTGTAATAGGCCAGATAGTCTTACAGTTGGCACGGATCAGAAGGGGGGGGGGTATATCTCCCTGTGAGTTTAATATCTCCCTCGCAAAGCGCGCGCTCTTTTCATCCTTTGCTGTTTTTGATAAAGTCGAGCCGGTGGCGACTGGAGCTGGATACGTGACAGCCTCGGAAAGAGCAGCGGCCCCGTTAAAGAGCGCCGGTTTCATTCGGGTATTTGTTGTGATCCCCCGGGAAACGGGTCATTAGCGTTATTGATGGGCACTCAGCGCGAGCGGCGGATGCCGCCATGCATATGGTTTTAATATGACAAGATGTGTTAGAGGTAAAGACTTACTGTTTAAAATGCCTCAGAGGTCCGTGGACTTTCGCAAAGAGCCTTTAAACTGGAACTGGATGAAAAAGCTCTACCTTAGATAACGCGCATGACGCACTGAAATTAAGGGCTGCTCCTTATAGTTAGGGGTTTATTGCTGTAATTTAGACCCTCGGGCTATTTTCACTTGGTGGAAATATACTGCCAAATTTCCTTTCAGTAATGCACTGATATACACTCACCACCTAGATCCCAGAACGATATAAAACAAAACCACATAATCCAGCAAAGCAGTTTAAATGGTCATTTTCTAAGACCACATGACTGATTTTGAACTCTAATAGTGGTCGAGCAAAATTAAACGACACATAAGTGGTTGTTAAATGAGTGGGTTGTGCGTTGTAAGGTGCGTGGGTCTCTAAGCCACAATACTGCGTCGCGTGCCCCCTAGCGGCGCAACCTGATACGTGAACCCTCGCGCATTCACATTTAACCAGAAGCTGTTTAATGATCCCTGAATAATTTAGATTAATGACTGGTTCCTGATAAAAGAAGAAAGTATGATAGTATTCTTTAAGTGTACACAGAGATGCTGTGTGCTGATGTTGTCCACTCAAATGGGGGGATTTCCAAAGTCTAATGGGGCGTCCACAAATGACGCGCTGCAGGGTTACATCTGCGGGGTTTTTTTACTGTTGGTACCTTCAGTCCAGGTCAGTCTACTTAAAAAACGTTTTAACACTATAAACTTAAATGGATATTTCATTCAAAAATGAAAATTCTGTCATCATTTACTCACTCTCATCTTGTTACAAACCTGTATAAATGTATTTGTTCTGATCAACACGAAGGAAGATATTTTGAGGAATGTTTGTACCCAAACTATTCCTGAGCCCCATTCAATTCCATAGTATTATTTTTTCCTACTATAGAAGTGAATGGGGCTTATGATCGTTTTGGTTACAAATATTCCTCAAAATATCTTCCTTTGTGTTCATCAGAACAAAAAAAAATTATACAGGTTTGTAACAACATGAGAGTGAATGAATTATGACAGAATTGAAGTATCCCAGCTTCTTACTATGGATTTGAATATGAAAAATAATAAAAATACAATTGCAATCCTACAAACAATTATTCTGTATAGAGGGTATGCATTGACGTCACTTTTCCAAGTGACCACGCCGGAACTCGCACTGTTGAGTGGCAAAACGTGCAACAAAATGGCTGGTTTTCATAGGGGCTGCTGCTAAAATGCCAGTAAAACTGAATGTTATCAAGCTTAAATTAAATTTAGTTGGACTTGATAACAGAGTTGGATAATACTTCGTTACATTGGTTACATTTTCCAAGCATCTGTGCTTTATTAGGATTTGGGGTTTGTATTGGGGAAAATTTTACTTCACTACATTCTAAAACATATAATCATACTGTGTATTCTTTAATATTGCATATTAAAAATTATTTAATACCTAATTACATTAAAATTGTGTAATTTTACTTGAGTAAAAGTACGTGAATGTACTTAAATATTAAATGTAAAACAAACACATGTATTTATGAAATGTAATAGAATAAAAATTATGATATTATGCTTTGGAATGTATGTTTTCCAAAGAAAAACACGGATAAAATACAAATACTTGAAAAATACTTTTAAGTAGAAAGTAAAACCTCTACTATAGTGAGTGACCCTAGCAAATTATCAACCCACCTGTGGTCTGTGGACGTTGGCATGAACGATCAATTTACTTCTCCTTTCGGTGTTTTTTGGCAGTCTGTAAAACGATAGCTCTGAATTCTTGTTAATCTGTTTTAATCTTTTTCCCATTTCGAAGCGGTTTCACCGTGTTTTCGCCGATGTCACGCTGTACTCAAATGCTGCCGCCCTTGTCTTTTGCCACTCAGTGGGCGTAACCGCAGTCCCTATCGCCGACAGTGATGTCATATGCATACCCTTGATATATTGTGTAGCTATAAATTGTGTGGTTTTATACATTGTGTAATGTCTGGAGCACAAACTACAGACAGTAGCCGTTCATTCACCAATGCACCTGTGACAATATTTTGACAGATTTATGAAAATGTAAAATAAAATTGCAATAATCCCATTGTATTATAGGCTATAAGTTACTTTTATGAAAAACAAAACAAATTTTTTGCATTATAGCGTTATGCCAGTCTGAATACAATCATATAGACATATAGTTATTTTTCGTTAGTATCACTAATGTAATCCTTATTTATTTATAATATTTTCCTAATGTTTTTTTTTTTGTCTCTTTTCATAAACATATTTTATGCAATGGTGCTTTCCAACAGTGCAAAATTGTAAAAAGCTCTAAACAAATCAAGTTTGAATTTAAATTGAAATGATACCATTCAATTTTATATGATTTTGTATAGACCCTTTTACTGTTTGTACACAATGATGACGTGGCAACGTATGGCGCGCAGTTTGGCAACGGAAGTATGGCAAGAATCAGCATTGAAGCAACACAGACAGAGAAAGTTATTTAAAAAAGTTGACTTAAACTTTTTCAACACAGCTACCAGATCCGTGTACTATAGTGGAGTGGATAGAAAACGTTAGCAGATGGCCAAAAATAAAGTTGCCAAATACATTTATACGTATATTAGTATATTATATTAGTTCAACCAAACACAACAACCAGACATTTTGATGCTGGGAAACCATTTTAATAAGGTTGCTAATGGGGAACAACACTACTACTTCTGTTGCCAAAATACGTGCAGGCTATTTGATCATGTGGGCTGTAAAAGGGTCTATATATAATCTATATTTTATAATTTTCTTTTATTTTATAGGCTATTTATCATTATTTCTAACATATAACCTGTTTTTTTTTTCATGAAAAATCATTATTTGTTCTAAACTGTTTTTTAAAACTGTAAAAAGCATCATAAAAATACTAGAATTGAGTTTTGAACAAAGCGTAACCGCTGCACGCACTCTTGTCTAATTTTTCTGGACACAAGAACGAGTCCTGTGTGAATGCCCCAATTCCTCTACATTAACCTAAACGTGCATTTTTAGCTATAGTGCAAGTCTGCAAGAAATATGAGGATTTTACACCCTGCATTCACAGACGGTTAGTGTGGGAGAGTTCACTGATACTCATCTCTTCGGCATTTGAGTTTGTTGTTTCTGCACAACCAGTGGCCCAAATGGTGCGAGACTCCATTGAGTTGATTTCCCCGGGTCTCTCTTCAGTTTTATCACGGGTTCAAAAGGCGCGGTCCTCCGGGAACGGGCGAGCTTAAGGAAAGAGGAGAGTAATCCGTTTGGCGCGAAAAGACAGCGTGGTGATAGCGCCGCTTCGCTGACACGGTACGCGTAATTTCCGCGCCAAACCTTCCCGCCAGATCGCATCTAAACACTCCAATGGCTTCTTTCATCACAGCGGGCTCCGATCTGGCTGTCTTTCAAAATGCTTAGCTTGTCTTAGTTTATTAAACTATATCTGTATCATACTAGTAACACTGTTGTTTTTTTATTGCATCCACGTGCACGAGTTTTAAAAGCCTATCAGAGATCAATAGACACCGTAAAGCATTTAAAAGACGTTTAGGTCCGGCCACATGCAACAAACCTCCCATTCTTTGCTTTGCAAGACAAGATATTTTAAATACACTTCATATTTATCTGCATAGCTCAGTTTAATTATACTTTTTATTGAACGCACAGATTGTTGAGTGCATGCGCTGCAGAGGCCAGGGCAGTAAAACTAAATCCAACTCAAAGCCGAAATCGCACTGGCTTTCTTGACATTTTGCCCAAACTTGTACAAGACTAACTGCGAGCAAAACAGGGCAGATAAATAAGAAAACCACCGGCTTCGAACCCAAAAAGACAATGTGTACCTTTGTCCAGTCGATCGGGACGCTGCACGCGCTTCCTATTCGCTGATCAAAGCTGGTGTACAGTATCACGACCACCCATACCGTACTGAATGAATGGGCTATGGAGGTCTGTTTGACTGGACTCAGGTGTGTGTGCGTGCTTGTATGTGTGTGGATGGATGGCTTCTAGTGCCCTGTTTGACTGGAAACAGGTGTGTGTCATCCATTGCTAGAGGCTCTGGCTGATAAACATTATTGGAGAACATCTGTAGGCTGTCACAACACGGTGCGACCAGCGAAGCCCCCTCCAATCCATCAGACTCAGGGGCTCTGTCCACCGACAACCCCCCAGCTTCCATCACTCATGCCGGGCATCACGCGTCAGGGCGCAGGGGTCTCTGCCTGGCTCTCCCACCTGCAGTGACGGTCCACTGCACTTGAGTAATGCTGTTGGGACGGTCCACGCTTGCAGCAGTGACAAAAAGACAAACACACGTAGGACCCGTTCCAGTCAGGTGGGCGACAGGCGTAGGCAGGTGACCTCCGGCACAGCTGACCCTTCAATCTGAGAGGTTCAGAGGAACGTGCTGTCACTCTGGTGTGATATCACACAAACGAAATGTCTAACAAACAGAAACGTTACACTTGGGTGATCAAAACTAATAGCATTTATGCTTTGTTACAACATTGCTTGAACAAAAGAAGACATCTTTTACGACACAATGTTATTTTTGTACAAACATGTTTAATGAAAGGTTTTAGCACCAGTACTTATATTGTTCCTGTACAGCCACTTTTGTCTGATAAAATCCTGAGAGGAACAAAGGCAGAACGGAAAAATAAAACACTTTATACAGTAAAGGATCTAACTAAGCACTGTCATTTGTATGGATTAGGATTGTTTGGCATACTGGGAATGTATCTTTGGATGAACTGGCCATTCAGTTCACAAGCATCAGATTCTGTCTAAATCCCGCTGGACAGCTCGGTTTAACAATTTACCTCAGATGGCACGATGATGGGTGGCAACACAGAATATTTACACATCGCTAAAGTCACTTGAATATACTATCAGAGGAAATACATCACGCCCGCAGGGGTAAAGCAAATAAAGTGTGCTTAACACAAAGGGATACTGCAGCCAAATACCAAAACTACCCCATGATTTACTCACCCCCCCAAAGCAATCCAAAATACACATGACCATCATCCCTCAGACAAACACATTTGGAGCCACTCTACCAAATGTCCCTGCTTTTCCAATCATTATAATGGGAGAAAACAGGTATTTAGGAAACAACTTCTGACTTTAAACCCTAAAAAAGTAATCCACACGGCTTCAATGAGTTAATAAAGGTCTTCTGCGGGTAATAAATGCTTTTTTTTTAAAGCAACACTAAAGAGTTTTTGCTCTTTGCTCCCCCTACAGGTTGGAAGCGTAATTGTCCATTACCACTGTCGTAAATAATTTAGCCTACTGCAGCAAAGCTGGCTCTGATTGGATTGAAGGTCTGCCATAAAGCAAGTTTTTGTAGTTTTCACTCGGACTACAGGACCGCGACCCAACGGTTGGAAACTTCTTTAGTGCGGTTTGGGCCGATAGAGGGCTGCAAAGCGAATGTGAAAGTGCCGTTCACCCTGTTTCGAGTGGATGAATGACTAAAACTTTTTTGGAAACGTTATTTTAAGGTAAAAAAAAACCTCTGGTGTTGCTTTAAGAAATATATAACTATAATAACTGGCTACCGGTGACGATGCCATCTTGGACTCATGCGCTCACGAGAGTTACTGCGCAACGTACCCATGGCAACCGATGATCACTACGCTAAAACTCTTCCTCCAATATGGAGTTGTTACCGGAAGCTAGTTTGAAAATATGAATATTTTTATTACAAAATCGCATCGATTACCTTTATTCAGGGTTCCCACAACTTAGTTAACTTCAAATTCAAGGACCTTTCAAGGACTTTCCAGGTCCAATACCCTCAAATTCAAGAACTAAATGTGGGGACACATTTCAAGTGGAGTAAGGTTACATCGTGTTACCTTTTAAGATACATTGTTACAGTTCCCTGTCGAGGGAACTCGCACTGCGTCACTGCTGTGACACTTTGGGGACGCCTCCAGGGGTAAGTGCGTCTGAATGTGTATATCAAATTCAACCAATGGTGAGGCTTAACGACAAAGACAAGGTGACGCGGGAGCCAGGAAGTATATCGCTATCTGAAATATTGCCAAAAACGACGTTACAGGGACACAGGAAGTATGGCAAGGGAGACGCACTGTCTCGTTTCCTTCTCAGGGAACAACAGTTACATACATAACACGAGACGTTTTCATGTGTCAAACACAACTATGCAAAAAAAGCATTTTAGTATGAATCAACATTCGCATACAGAAGATATAAGCTTTTAAAGCGAACAGTTTCGCAGGTGTGCTTAAAAATTTTTATGATTATCCTACACCACACAGGAAATAATAAGGATTTTGTTTCCAGAAAACTTCTTGCATAAAATAGATTCAAGCACTTTCAATGACCTGTATCTATGTATGTATATTTTCAAAAACTTCCCAGGGCCTTGAATTTTTCCCCCAGATTCACAAACTTTCAAGGATTTCAAGGCCCGTGGGAACCCTGTTTATTAACCCATTGGAGCCGTGTGGATTACTTATATGAAGGATGAATGCACTTTTTCTGGTTTAAAGACAGAAATTCCCTCCCGATCCCTGCATTCATTATAAAGTGTGAAAGAGCAAGGACATTTACCAAAACAACTCCAAATCTGTTCGCCCGAAAGCCGATGGACACATGCATCTCAGATGGCCTGAGGGTGAGTAAATCATGGGGCAATGTCTACATTTGGCTTGAGTATCCCTTTAAGTATATACTGTATATGTGTATCTATAGCACAAATGTTTCCAATTTAGACCAAAAAATGCCATAAAAGAGAATTTTATAGGCAACGCTGTAAAGAAAATGTAAATTTAGTATACGTTTACAAGGTAAATTTTAGACTGCACATGATATGTATAGAAAGAAAGCGTGTTTCGTGTGTTCTGCGATCCGATTGGACGTTGCTTGAGTGACACTTAAGTGGTGTATTTGTGGTATGTACTATAGAATTGGAAGTGGTTGAGGCTTAACTCTCATCCTGTAATAGAGAGGTTCGGTTGGGATTTGTGGCTCGGTGGGCGTTCGGTCGATCAGATGGTTTGGTTTGAATGTCTGATGTGGGATGTTTGTTTTGTACGGAATAGAATACTCACAAACATTCACACACACACGACACAAACATTTCACATTTTTATGTTAAGTCAAACTATTGCAAAGTGTGACATTTGCTTTCTAAACACATTGATACCCATGGACGTGCTTCCAGCCGGATACATGCATGGACTAGAATGAAACGCATACACATTCATTGACAGCCTGTCAGTGGTTGTGTGTGTATCCAGGAGTGTTTCTCGCAATGCTTTCTCGTACTAATTCTTCTGCGGCTTTGCTCGTCTGGGGGAAAACCCATAATGACAAGTCCTACAGTATACACACTCGCGCACACATTCGCTCAAGCCACTGGCCTTCTAGTGGGATTTTAGTGGAGTGTGTGTGCGTGTGCTTAAAAACACTGTAGCAGGACTAGGAGTGTGAAACACGTCGTCGCCTCTTCTGCACGTGTGAAGGTACATGCTCTATGAAAGCACCTGAAAGAAAGAGAAATAAATATATTGACTGCACTGCAAAACATGACTTTCAGGTTTTCAATACAAATACATAAAAATTCATAAATCAATATGTATCTTCTTTATGAGCAAAATGACCTAAGAAAATATGTCTAGTTTTTAGACAAAAAATTTACAATTTAAGGGAATTTGTGCTTAAATCAAGCTAAATAAATCTGCCATTGGAATTAATAAAAAGTGTTTAAAAAAGTTTTTTTCTTACCCCATTGGCAGATTTTTGTTTGTTTGTTTGTTTTAATCACAAATTCACTTAAATTTTATATTTTTGTCTAAAAACTAGACTTAATTTCTTAGGTGATTTTGCTTATTAAGAAAACGCATCTTAACCTAAGAATTTTTAATATTTGTACTGAAAACAAGACAAAAATACTAAGCATAGGGTTCCCACACCTTAGTTAATTTCAAATTCAAGGACCTTTCAAGAACTTTCCAGGTCCAATACCCTCAAATTCAAGGACTAAATGTGGGGACACATTTCAAGTGAGATTACAGGTTACATTTAAGATACATTGTTACAGTTCACTTTCGAGGGAACTCGCACTGCGTCACTGCGGTGACACTTTGGAGACGCCTTCAGGGGTAAGTGTGTCTGAATGTGTATATCAAATTCAACCAATGGTGAGGCTTAATGACAAAGACAGGGTGACGGGGGTGCCAGGAAGTATATCGCTATCTGAGATATTGCCAAAGACGGCATTACAGGTATGCACGAAGTATGGCAAGCGAGACGCAACGTTTTCATGTGTCAAACACAAATATGCAAAAAAGCATTTTGGTATGAATCAACATTCGCATACAGAAGATACAAGCATTTAAAGCAAACAGTTTATCACGGGTGCTTAAAAAGTCTGAAATTTTTATATGATATTATCCTACACTACACAGGGAATAATATGGATTTTTTTCCAGAAAACTAAAACTAGATCAAATAGATTCAAGCACTTTCAATGACCTGTATTTATGTATGTATATTTTCAAAAACTTCCCAGGGCCTTGAATTTTTTCCCCCAGATTCACAAACTTTCAAGGACCCGTAGGAACCCTGTAAGCAAGAAAGTCATTTTTTGCCGTTTTTTATTTTTTAAATTCAAGTTTCATAATGTAATTAGGAGTTTATAAGCAATCATTCAATCATTAATTTCAATCTTTGAGGTTATTTTTCACTAAATCTTCTTTACATTATGTAGGATGATTTTGTGTAAAATGGGTAAATCACGAAAAATTATTTTGCTAGGTTTTCACAGACTGGGACACATACCGTATTTTCAGGACTATATGTCACACTTTTTTCATAGTTTGGCGGGTACTGGAACTTATAGTCAGGTGCGACTTATTCGTCAAAATTATTTCATATGAACCAAAAGAAACCATTACCATCTACAGCCGCGAGAGTCCTCTCTGCTGCTCCAGTATTTATGTAATTCAATAGATTCAGTGATGCGGAATGACTTCGGGACCTTTTTGAACTTGATTTGGCTTATTGTGTTAATTCAGCCTCCAAGGTATGTTCTGTATGCTATTGTGTAAATAACTGTTTATGTTACTTTAGCATGTACGGACACCTATTCAGTCTGCTGTTCTGTGCTATTGTTTAGTTGAATAACTTGCCTTTCCAGATTAAATGTCTGTTCTTGGGCTCTAGTGCGACTTATATGTTTTTTCCTCTTCAAAAAGCATTTTTGACTGATGCGACTTATACTCCGGAGCGACTTATAGTCCGGAAAATATGTATTTAATTTTTTTTTTACAAAATAAGATGAAGATTTTACTAAAGTTTAACTAAACTAAAGTTTCTACTGAGGAAATTCTGCAGCTCACTTTTAAAGCTAAAAACCTTCATGCAGTCACAGGGGTGGTACCCTTTCAAAAAGTAAAGAGTGCATATTAGTACCTCAAAGGTATATATTAGCACCAAATGCATACATATCTGTTCATACACTGCAAAAAAATGATTTTTAAGAAAAAAATTCTTAGTATTTTTAGTCTTGTTTTCAGTAAAAAAAAGTAAAAAATTCTTAAATTAAGATGGATGAATATTTTAGTATCGCTGGAATGCTGCTTTGACCAACCATCTTTCAAAGCATCAATCAGCTCATCCATTTTAAAACATACATTTAATTCAAAAGACAAAGCCAGGAAGGGAAAGTTACGAGAGAAGTGTAAATGAGAATGTATTCTGGTACTCCTTAAATGAGAAGCAAATGTGAAAGAACTGTTTGTATTTTTAGGGATGTGAAGGTTTAGAGGTTGTGTGTATGGACGGAGTATGTGGATGTGTGACACACCCTCATACATTCATAAACGCACATGCACTCATTCACAAAACACACACACACACTGTGAATGTGTCCCGCTGTGGTTCACTTAAAATGACTGTCAGAGAGAGGTACTGTTACACAGACAGACAGGAGGCCCTTAACAGCTCAGGGGCCCATCATCACACACACATGGACTGAGACTGACACGCATACTGTCACACCAGTTCAGAAAAATAATTTGAGCTGTCGGGTTCGTGTCACGTGACTGACAGGAACGAAAGGAGAAGCAGAATTTAGGGAAAGAAAGATGTTGTGGCGAGAGATTGAAGAGAGAGACAGCATTAGCTGTTTGAAATTGACACCATACAGATGAGACACCAAGTAAAGTAAGAGGTTACTTTTTACTTTTAAGTATTTGCAGTTACTTATTATGTCCTACACTGGCACAAACACTGTCACTGGAATGATACACTTTAAAAAGGTTACACCGGTTTCTAAGCAAACCGGCACATGCTCACCTTCCTCACAGGTGGGTCCCATCCAGGTGAGAGGACAGGTACAGTGACCTGTGTGCTGGTCACACTGGCCTTCATGTGTACACTGACATTGAAAAGAACAATCTGGACCGTATGACCTGATGTCACATTCTAAGAGAGAGACAAAGAGAGTGAGATTGTAAATGGAAGTAAGCTGGGCTCATGTCCATAAATGTGTGTCTTTGTTTGTACCTTTCTCACAGTGCTCTCCAGTCTTTCCAGATGGGCACAGACAATGTCCAGTTGTTGGATCACAAGGCGCCCCATCACACTCACAGAGTTCTGCACAGCCGCGCCCGTACCGTCCGGCATCGCAACCTGTTTCATACACATCAACACAGTGACCATCAGACTGACAGATTCCCCTTTCACACATACACACATCGTTTGGCTTGCATATTGTAGGCCAGTATACGGTATAGACATGTGATGAAACATGTCTTTCATCAAAAACTCCAAAGCACCCCACCTGCTACCAACGCAAATGCGGTTTATTATCTTCTTGCACCTGACTGAAACTATCTTGACTGTCAGAATTAAGTTAAGTAACTTGTGCAAATTCGCACTGATTTAAATGTGATGCTTTAATTAAAGGGGACATATCATGAAAATCAGACTTTTTCCATGTTTAAGTGCAATAATTGGGTTCCCAGTGCTTCTATCAACCTAGAAAATGTGAAAAAGATCAATCCAGTAACTTCGTTTTGGTCAACCATTCTCCACAAGCACATGAAAAAATAGGTCATTGAAACTTTGCTCCCCTTGTGATGTCAAAAGGGGATGATATTGCCCCTTAATCTGCACTATCCAACTCCGGAACTGCCATTTGGTGCAGACATCAGCTTATTTGCATTTAAAGGGACACACCCAAAAACGGCACATTTTTGCTTACACCTACAAAGTGGCAATTTGAACATGCTATAATAAATTATCTATATGGTATTTTGAGATAAAACTTCACATATGTACTCTGGAGACACCAAAGATTTATTTTAAGGTCCACTTTAAAGCTAAAATGACTTACGTTTTTCACACCGATCACCGTGGTAACCTGGAGGACACATGCATTGTCCAGTCACATGATCACATTGGTGCCCATGTGTGCAGTCACATGACCGTTCGCAGAGCTCGCCATAAAAGCCAGCTGGGCATTCTGGGATATGAAGATGTAACAAATAATATTATTTATCTATCATATCTTTCACATTATTGTGGTCTTTTAAAATTTGTATTGCTTTGTTAGCTTTACTGTAACATTGAAATGTTTTTTTTTGCACTAGATTGATTTACTCACTGTGTTGGCAGGCAGGACCGTAGTATCCAGGTGTACAGGAACAGCAGCCAGTAATGCGGTCGCATGTACCATTGTTTTGACACACACACACCTGTTCACAGTTCACACCATAGTGACCTGGGACACAAGCTGTAACACACAAAGAAAGCGTTGGTATTTATTTTCAGTTATTTAAATAGTAGATGAAATAAACTATTGCACATTACTTTAAAGGGGACATGTCATGAAAATCTGAATTTTTCCATATAATTGGGTCCCCAGTGCATCTATCAACATAGAAAACCCAGTAACTTAGTTTTGGTAAATCATTCTCTGCAAGCATATGGAAAATAGGTCATTGAAATTTGGCTCCCCTTGTGATGTCATAAGGGGATCTTCTTATAATAATACCGCCCCTTAATCTGCATTATCAAACCACGGCATTGACATTTAGTGCTGAGAGAGAAAATAATTGACAGCACAATTGAGTTTTAATTTCAACAAACCACCATTATGGTGATCAGTGTTTGTATTATCATCAGCTCATTTGCATTTTAAAGGACACACCCACAACAGCAGATTTTTGCTCACACCTACAAAGTGGCAATTTTTTTAAGTAAGGAGTAATTGACGACGGGCCATTGAATTGTAAGAAAATAATGCACACCAAGGTGGTAATGCGGCACGACGCGAAGCGGAGTGCCGTTACACCGCAGGTGTGCATTATTTTCAAATGATTCGGAGGACCGGAGTCAATTATTCCGCTTATACCACTGTTACCACAAACATTGCTCTGGTGCCTATTTTTAAGACATTTGAAAAGATAGGTGTGCGATTTACAGAAAAATAATCAACACCCATAGAACATTTCTCAGCCAATCAGAATGCAGCATTCAACAGACCCGTGGTATAACATGTTATATAATACATTATCTGTGGGGTATTTTGAGCTAAAACTTCACATATGTGCTCTGGGGACACCAAAGATTTATTTTACTAAAATTATTAGTATTAGTAAATTATTATCTTAAAAAAGTCTTGTGCAATGTCCCCTTTTAATTATTTTAGGACATATGTGTATTAAATAATATAAATTTAATAATAATAAATATACATAATAATTTAATATTTTTATAGTGTATTTGTGTGATTGTTTACCTTTTTCACAGTGTTGGCCAGTCCAGCCCAGCCCACATCTGCACGTGCCATCCGCAGGGTCACACACGCCTCCATTGGCACATGTGCAAAAACTCCGGCACTGCGGTCCAAATCGTCCCTTTGGACACACTGCGTGAGGGACAATACATCAGGCATTCATCATAAGACAAATGCTGAATTACAAAGCAAAACAAAAAGCTGGATAAACATGAGACACAACTGTTGCTTTGTATGGGACATTTAATAAGGTCATGGATACGACATGATGTCTTGGATCTATACGCTACATGCATTTTAACAAGTTGAGAAGATCTGTCTTCAATTTGAATTAGAGGAAAACCACATGAGACTGGTTTACCAAACACTGATTAATCCACATACAGCATAAAATTATATTGTCAACAGTTTTTCCAGTGGGTATCTCATTTTAGCCTGAAACTATACTTACTCTGTGCCCAGAAAAAAGCCTTCTGTTGGTCTATTAATTTAGAAAAAAGCAAGTCCTCATCCTTTTATCTGTTAACAAAGCCCCGCTCCAGACAGCATCTTCCAATATCAACAGCAGCACAGATGGCACGACTTTAAAATAAACTCTGCATTTCTCAATTACTACAATTAGCACAGGTCCTCTCATCCTTCAAATGCATTTAAAGGGACAGCCACATGTGCGCTCCATCACACACACACACACACACAAGCCACACACAAGTTTTCTTAAGCTCCAGATCATTACTGTGATGGCAAAGTGGCTCTGATTTGGCAGTGAAGTAAAAGAGCAATCATGTTTCTCGGGGTAATTTAGATTGGGAAAACAATAAGCCAATCGCTTTGATTCGCTTGCTTATTTATTTGTTTCCTCGCCAGCTCTGCCGACACGGAACACAGAGAAACTGCCGCTTATAGCTATCTGTAAACATTAAACATGGCGGACGTAAGCAGTGGCACGTCCGTCGGCGAATGTGAGCAGTTTCGAGTGGTCGCTGCGGAGAAAATCCCTCCTGGAAAGTCCCGTTCCATTCCCACTGATGAGTGATGGAACGTGGAGATTAGCAATCTGATCTCTCGCTTCTGTTCTTGAGGAAAATGGGCACTGCGATCAAATTCCCTCACACAGGAAACTACAATTTGTTAACTTATGATTGTAAAAAAAGCCCTGGGAGAGGATTGGAAGAGGGCGAATCGTATTTTCAGGCGTTGTTTTGCTTATGAAGTCATCTGAACACTTATAGCTCCAACTCTGGAACGTTGGCAGGATAAGACCAAATAAGAAGAAAAAATGGAAGAAGAACTGAACTAAAAGAGAGGGAAAGAAAGCACAGTTTCCAAAAAAGAACAGATGTCTGTTTTTATCTACCTTCTTCGCAGGACTGTCCCGTTCTACCAGGGGCGCAGTGACACCTCCCAGTCACTGGGTGGCACTGTCCTGCTTCACCACATGAACACACCTCAGCACAGTCTTGCCCGTATCGCCCTGCAGGACAACCTGACAAAATAATGGAAAAGGTCATGGGTTCGATTCCCAGAGAACACACATACTAATTAAATCTGTACCATTTAATTCACAGGCCAGTCTTACGAAATTACGTACATATAGTCACGTACATTTTTTATTCTTTTTCGTGATATTAGCCTCTTTCACACAGTAATTCTGGTAAATTACCATGAATTTACCAGAATGAATTTACCAGTAAATACAAAAATGTGCTGTTCACACACGCAGTGGCGTTCCGTTATTTTACCGGTAAGACATCATTCACACATCAGTATCAAAATACCGGTAAATTCGTTGAGAAAGCGGAAGTACCTGTAGCACGCGGCGAGCTCAGTGTTGTATTTGTAAACAATCCACGTCGTTCATAACCACGGTCCGTATTTTGTTGTTTTCACGTCTGTGGTAAACAGTCGCGAAGTTGCTCATGACCAAACAACATTGAATGAGACGACGTCAAACCGAAAATGCGTTTTTAACAACAGTACTGTTTGCACTTTAGGCTTCACAGAGGGCATGCTAAGGACGTCGGCAATTCGGCGGTAAGCTGTTTTAAACAACTTTGGTGAAGAAATGTGGACGTAAACTTTAGGTGTCCTCAACTCTCAAGCAGCATGTGTGTGGAAACGTCAGTAAACAGTGCGGGGGTAAACGCGTCATCTGTATTAAAACGCTATGATTGGCCCGAAGCTGTCAGCACGTTCTGAAGTCGTCCGTTCTAAATGCCGGTAATCCTATAATTTTCGTTCACACACAGCGCTTACCAGTAAATTACTGGTAATCTTACAACCTGTCTTACTGGTAAATTGGGAGCACTGATTTACCGGAAAGGTTCTGTTCACACATGACATGTTAACGGCAATTTACCAGTAAATTACCAGTAAAGACTGTCTGTGTGAAAAGGACTATTGTCACGAATTTCCGCATTTTTTCGTGATCGTATCAATTTCTGTTTACGTGTCATTGTCACAGATTGGTTACTCAACTGTTTTGTCCGATTTTCTTACCATTGTCGCTTCGGTTTAGGGTTAGATTTACATAAAATGACATCCTTACCCAAACTCTAACCCTAACGCCAGGCGACAATGGTTTAAAAATTAGAAAATATAAAAAACAGAAAAAATTGTATAAACATATACCACTAGTATCCTAACACAAACACAAAAACCGTGAAATCCTACCGCAAACACTAAATCTAACCCTAAACCAAAGCGACAATGGTTTGAAAATAGGAAAAAGCAGTTGAGTAACCAATACGTGACAATGACACAAACAGAAATTCGTGATACGGTCATGAATAAAACGCGGAAATTCGTGACATTATCAGAAAAAAGAATAAAAAATTTATGTGACTATAGATACGTAATTTCGTGAGACTGGGTTAAAATACACTTTAAGTTGCATAAATGTAATAGTAAACGGTGCATATTTAAAAAGTTGAGCTTCTTCAAATGCAATGGACAATACATTGCAATAGTCTTTGCTCAGACTAAATATAAAAATGCAACTCATGTGAATGGCCCATGACACCACACGGCTGTTAACTGGGCTCTGATTGGTCGGTTAATTGAATATAAGTTCTCACTGGTGCTGCAGGTGGGTCCCAAGTATCCTGGTTGGCAGAGGCAAGATCCAGTCCTGAAGTCACACTGACCTCCATTGGCACATCTGCATCTTTTTTTACAGTAGGGCCCATAGGTGCCCTCCCGACATCCTGTGGAGAATTTAGTGTATTTTAGGATTAGTTCAGGAAAATCTTTAAACTCACACAATTCAAAGCCAATGGTATGTTTTATTTACTAAAAAAACAACAACTGGTTTATCCATTTTAAAATCGGCATTAAACGCAAGTACCGATTGCCTTATTATCCACGTGGTGACGTATATCCGAGTGAAACGGCTTCTGAAATTAAATGAATGTCCATTGAGATCTGATTGGATCTTATGAAGTTGGGTCGTGTTGCTAATTGCTAATCGCAGCCATCTTCTCCCGCACCCCGCACACCTGCCATATCATATGAACTGAAGTGAAGAGAGATCGTTTTGAGGAGTGGAGGAGATTTGCGTTTTTGATTAAAGATTATGAGAGTACATTAATTTTTTAAAAATAATGAAGCTCACAGATAAGTCATTTGTAAAAAAAAAAATACCACAACATCCAATACAAATTAGTTTTTTATTTTCATGGCGACTTCAACATTGTTACCTAAGGCACTACAATAAATTGCTTTGGTACTATGGAAATTATTAGTAATAGATGTCTTTTATTCAATATTTTAAACATTATATGCATATTTGCTTAACTCTTTCCCTGCCAATAACGAGTATTTCCGGCTTTCCGAAACTTATAAAACCTGGAAGTATCGCCCTAGGGCAAACAGCTGTATGCCTGTATACGTTTTGAGGATTGCTCTGAATTATCTCAGCTTTTTGCTCAAAATATTGTGTTTTTGAAGAAACCCACCCATATTTGAGAGGTGATAAAAAGAGAACTAATGAAGGTAGGATTAAACGTTTGTTGAGGGTCTGTTTTTCATTTGATATATTGCATGTTTATATATTTCAAGAAAAAACATTTTCTAGTAGGCATTAAACTTTTGTGAAAATTATAAAAAATGCTGGAGCTGGCTGGCAACTTAAAAAAAGGCAGGTGGGGAAAGAGTTAATAGCAGTATAAAAGGACTGTCATGTTTACAATTATATTGATAATTACAGTATTTTACAATAAGCACTACTACTAATATATACATTTTCTGAAAAAAAAATGAATACAGATGCTTATTTATTAGTACTATGAATATAATGGATGGGCTGATGCAGCAAAAGAACTTGTATTATGTAATAACACCATATATCATATTTTATTTTATATAATGTTAATATCTTTCCCCCCTATTTCTTTTCCCTATATTTACTGTAAAGCTTTGATTCAATGTAATATTGTAAATAGCGCTTTAGAAGTAAATGTGAATTTAAAGGCAGGGTGCGTGATTTTTGAAAAAACACTTTGGAAAAGATAGTCGGGCCGACTACCAAAACACACTTGTAGCCAATCAGCAGTAAGGCGCGTGTCTAGTAACCGACATCGTTGCCTAGATTGCATATGTGTTGGGCGGGTCTATCAGGTGATGTTTAGGTGATTTCAAATGTCAACATTGGCTTTCAGAGATCATGCACCCCGCCTTTAATTGAATAGGTGAAACGGTCTTACTGAGGTGACAGCGGTTGCCATAGTAACCAGGTAGACAGGTGCATTTCCCAGTGACGTGGTGACAGCTCTGCTGGTCCCCAGAACAAGTGCACTCTTGAGAACAGTTCACGCCAAATCTGCCCTGAGGACACACTAAGACGTTGACGCTTTTAGAAAATGACCAAATTATTATACAAACATAGAAATGTCCAGACACGTTTCTATGGCCACAGGTCTCAGACAGGACGTAGATATGATATGATGGGAAGGCTAGACATTTCATTTATCATCATTTAAACATGCGTACTCGCATACACACTCATAAATGTCTGAAACGACTGACAAAAGACAGATTTCGGTGTATTTGGAATAGTAAGAGGGGCAATTTTTGGATAATGGACGGATGCCTTGTAAGGATATTTGAAGTGCTCAACTAGTATCAACAGTGTAACAGGTGTTGGGTTCGATCTATGTACACCATAAATTGCTTTGGATTAAAGCATCTGCCAACTGCATAAATGTCAATGTAAGGTTAAAGTAAGTGCTCCACACTATTAAAAAAGACACGAAAGTCTTGCTCCAATATCATCAACAGGTTCGTGTGAAAATTAGATTTAGTGTGTTATATGTATTTGTAGTGTTTCGAGTAGTAAATATTATTATTACGTCTATGAGTTTGTCACTAATATACGGTGTGTGTGTGTATTTCGGCACTGGCATGTATAAGAGATAAGCTCCGACTCCAGACTACAGAAAGTACTTAGACTGTTGTCGTTACCCATGTCTACTGCATTGTGTGTGTGTGTGTGTTTCAGTCTTATCCTCACACAGACAAAAACAAAGCCTGCTGTTTGAGTTGGCAGCTCAGCGCTAACCTTTATCAGATGTCTCACATCCACAGAGAATGAGAAAGAGAGGGTGGGGGGTGTTGAAAGAGGGCCGGGGAGCAAAACTCTAACGTGTGTAATGTGAAAAAAATACATGAGGGGATGTGTAATAAAAGGAAACACTGAAATGTTTGCGCGCATGTGTGTTTTGCATCGTATCCCATTGTGATTGATGGCATTAAATGTTGATTGGAAATTGATAACGGATGTTAGTCATTGATCCCTTCACATTACGCTGGTTAGATGAATGGATGAATAATCAGATAGATGGTTGCTTTGTTGTAGTGAGCTACTTACACAGGTAGGATTTTAAGCTACTGGTCCAATATAAATCATAGTTTTACTTAATAGCTGCTTTCTATGATACCCATATTGCTTTAAGGGTTCATACCTCAGTTAACATCCAAATCAATTAAGAGCGAAAGACTTCTTACTCGTCTCACAGCTGTTCCCTGTGTACCCCGCAGGGCAGCCACATCTGCCGGTCACATGATCACAGGCCACGCCCACTGGACAGATGCACCTTTGCTCACAGTTTCTACCGTACCAGCCAGGTGTGCAGACTATGCATACAGCACACAGGGAGAGAGAAAGAAAGAAAGAGAGAGAGAGAGAGAGAGAGAGAATGAGCGACCAGCAGTAACCCATGTGAACATTCCAGTGCGTAATGGAGACAAAACACAGTAATTTGTGCGGTGACATGTGAATCGTGGCTATCACTGCTTACAAACTCCTCACTATAAATCACCATAATCACTTACATCTTACTAACTACAGCCAAATAAAGCACCATGTACTCTGAATGATTGTGTGTGTGTATATGAGAGAGAGAGAGAAAGAGAGAGAGAGAATAGTGTATTTACTGTACGTATCTAGATAGATACATACAGTATGTCTTGAAATACATCATTTTTAATTTTAACTTACTCTGTTGGCAGCTGGTTCCAGTCCACCCAGATGTGCATCTGCACTGGCCGCTGACTGGGTCACATGACCCTCCATTGTGGCAGTCACATGACTCACTGCAATTCTGACCAAATGTACCCACCGGACAGGCTGTAACATGATGAAAACATTTTTAAACTAACAACTTAAACTCAATATATTTGTGACCCTGTGAAAACCACAGACTCTAAAAAAAAGATGGACGTTTTATCCGTGATGTCACCCATAGGTTTAGAAGATCGTTTTTGAAGCCAATATTAGGCATTGATATGTACACTAGATGACGCCTTGGGGTTCTAAGCATGCGTCAAAACCTCCGCCATCTTGGAACAGGGGTCTTGTCATAGGAAGTAGCTAGGTAATGCTGCTATCTCCGCCTGTACCTCGAATTCATGGACGATGCCGGACTTTTGTGCTGCGTATGGATGTTATGCATTCTAGCACTATGCATTATAGTAGATTTTCATGCTAAATACATGTCTGACTGTTGAAACGATCCCCCCCAAAAAAAAGAAAATCGCATTCATGACAATTTATGGTGATTTTATTTCCGTTACACCATTGCCTACAATGACGCTGATGTCGGGCTCCCCTGTTTCAAGAAGGCGGCTCTATTTGACGCATTCGGTGCAATGAACTGCCTTAGCCAATCTATGAATAGTAGACGATGCCTGCCGTCGCCATCTTGGTCACGCGTCATCGCGCATCACTCGCAAATATCCGAAAATTGGTAAAGAGGCGGGACGTGGGTGAAGCTGCGGTGGCTGGTTGCTGAAACCACGCCCACCTAGCTCGACTCAAGGTGACAGCAGTGGCAGTTCACCTGTCACTTAAATGGCCACGCCCTAATTATGCAGACCTTTAAAGCTTAATATAATTTAAATGGATGAGTTACAAAAAAATTCACCCTCCTCACAGTTCTCATGAAGGGCAAAACTAGCTATATAGACCAAAAACAATTTCTGTACCAGGCTGTAAACTTTATCTACTGTAAAGTTGGGCATTTTAACATGGGGGTCTATGGGAATTGACTCCCTTTTGGAGCTAGCCTCTAGTGGCCAGTCAATGAATTGCAGTTTAAATTGGTTTCATCAGACGCCCTGTCCTAAATGGCACACATTCCGGACTTGTGGTCCTCCTCAGAGTCCACACTTTGATGACATCATGTGCAGACTTTAGGGACCCTTGATGCGAGTCCGTGTGGGTGCACCGGAGTCGTATTTGGGACAGACTGGAGCGCCACGCCGGAAATACGAAGAGAAGTTGCCTGTCTGTGTGAACTCCTTTATTCCATCGTCTGATTGGTCTGATTGCTCTTTCGCAAGGACTTCTCGGTAGGTAAAGTGCTCGAAGCCTGCTTCAGTGCAGGCCTTGCCGAAGACCGGATCAAGGAAGCAAAGGGGGCACTGATGAGCATACTTCGATGCGTAAAAATGACAGATGGGACACACCCTACGAACTCGTACACTAAGCAAGCACACGCAATTTAAGGCCATGAGACCAAAAGTTCACACGAAGTGCGCCATTTGGGACAAGGCCAGAGAGATAGGAAGTTGCCCCTCAGTGAACTGAGTGAAAAAAGTAATTTTTTGGTCATTTCCTGTTTTCTACATAAAATCATCCTATATGTTGTAAAGATCATATTGTGAAATATAACATTTATATCTTTAATACTGACTGAGTAAGATCATGTCAAAAATTGTATCAAACTCGATTTTCCAAATCCCATCATAAGATTATGAGACTTCATCCCTTGATTTCACAAATAGGGTCAAATTTTTGTCAATACCAAAGCAATAAATCATTAAAAAAGATGAGTTATTTTGATATCCATTTTATATTCCCGATTGTGCTAATGGATCTGTACGGTCCTTTCTGCAAGTCTAAGTAGGATGGCCGTTAGAGAAATCAATTCAAACCAGACATAAGTAATGATTTACAACTTAGACAACGTTGTTACGCCAGCGGCCACACAAATAACAAACATCACTCAACTCCAGAGAGAGATTTCATCACATTCGCGATTACGCTAAACATGTCATGGGAAAACCGAATGTAAAAATCAGACTTCACAGAGACTGATGTTTAACACAAACCTCACTTCATTAAAAAGAGAGAGAGAGAGAGAGAGTGAAAGAGAGAGAGAGATGGATCTTTATTGGGCCCCCGATCTATTAAACTACTGACGAGAGATTGCATGAGAAGACGGATGGTACTAAACCGACGTGCCACAGAACGCTCTTTAAAAAGCATCTTTCCCCTATAAAACACACACACACACGCGGAAAACCCCTTTCCGTACACAGTAAACACAAACGATGGTTTTAAAAACCATCCAATTGTAATTAAAACCCGGGATGAATTTATACTTTCTACACCCCATCTTAACCAAACACAGACCCCCACCTCTCCCCTGCGAAAACTGCAGCGTGTGATAAATTGTCCTGCGAGGCCTGCGTTTGGGTTATTTTAGTATGAGGATGCGGCGTTCAGCCGGAGATGAGCCTCCATCACACCCCGTTTTAATGATGTGGGCGACTTACCCAGGATGCATTGCGGCGGTACCCAGCCGGGGTTGCAGCGGCAGGCGCCTGTGATGTGGTGGCACTGGGCATCGTTCCCGCACTGGCACATCTGCGCGCAGTCCTGCCCGTAAAACCCAACAGGACATCCTACAGAGGAGAAGAGATTTGAGTCAGCACTGTGTGTGTGTGCTAAAATGATACATCATTGGAAAGTCATGCTATAGATACCCCCTTAAGGCATCAAACAGCCAACAGGACGTCAGGATTTTGATTCAGATATAATTAGGTTACTGTTTTACTAGAATCCGTGTGGACCTATAGATCTTTCGTTTGCTTATAGTGATACTCTCTCTCTCTCTCTATCTCTCTATCTGTTGTTCATGTCTCATTACCTCCTGAATGCTGAGTCTGAATTGCTCTCATCAGCATTAATTGCATGATCTCATTCTCCACATGTGTGGCACATCCTCACCACATCAAAGTGCGTACGAGGAACACAAACAGACAGAGATTTGTAAGAAACAAGAGCACTTGCTGAGCCCACACAAGTCCTCGAATTGATTTTTTTTACACAAAAGTAAAAAAGTGATGTACTCACTTTATATTAAAGGGATAGTTCACCCCAAAAGGAAAATGATGTCATCATTGTTTCAGTAGCGCTTACATTTTTTTCTTTTCATTTACAAACGTCTGTTTTGTGCAATACATCCGAGCATACTGTACACACACAATCACACAAAACCAAAGTCTCTCTCCATGAACACAGCCGTAGACTGACATCCATACAATCAGAGCGCATATGGTGCGCAGACGTGCACAATCGCCGGGCTTATATTCCGGCAGCACGATAAGATCTTGTAAAGAGCGTGTGTTTGTGTGTGTGGACCGGCAGCCGATGAGCATGATCGGGGTGTAGTTGGTAAAATGTGTTTCACGGCTGAGGCCCTCAAGAGATGAAGAGCGATGATAGCACAGGAGCTCGCCGGAGTCCCGCAGAGCCACATGTGTGTCGGCATTATTCAATGGGTTTTTATGGAAAAAACTTCGGAACACGAGTGAAACTTTTGGCTGCGTCCAGAAGTACTACCGAGTTGAAAACGTCCCAACACGCAGGGATGGAAGCACGGTCCCACGGACACCTGATCTCTTAAGTCACGAGCTGATTTATTAAAGATGAAATCTATGAATGTAAATGGCCACTATAAACCAAAACAATCTGCTGACGGCGGATTTGCTACGTTAACCTGTAACACGGGCCCCTTAAGACTCGTCTGATTCGTCCAAATCTTCATGTATTTTCTGTTGATTTTGGAAAGTTTTTACTTTTCCCCTGCCGTGCGTGATTCAGATCCCTTCTGTCGGCCCTGATTATCGCATGAATGATTTTTAGATCCTCATGGACACCAGATCTGTTATGATGAATGCATGACAGATAGATAAAGGAAGAGATTTAAATGTTTCAATCTCTTTTCAACAGAAAATATAAGGTGTGCAGATGCAAAACCCTTTAAGGGGGTGATCACACCAAACGCGTTTTAACTCTTTCACCGCCAGCGTTTTTTTTAAAAAGTTGTCAGCCAGCGCCAGCGTTTTTCATGATTTTCACAAAAGTTTAATGCCTTCCAGAAAATGTTCTTCTTTAAATATATTAACATACAATATACCAAATGAAAGAACAGACCCATTGCTTTCAAACAAAACCGTTTCATCCTACCTTCAGTGGTTCTTTTGTAATCAGCTTTTGAATATGGGTAGGTTTCTGCAAAAACACCACATTTTGAGCAAAAAGCAGAGATAATTCCATTTTTTGTGAAGGACTTTTCATAGAGATCCCATTCAGAGCGATCTTTAAAACAGACACGGACATGCAGCAGCTTGCCATAGGGCAATACTTCCGGGTTTAAAAAGTTGCCTGGTGGATAATAGCGGTATTGCGGAAAGACGGAAAATCTCGTCATTGGCGGGGAAGCGTTTTCTCTTGATTGACGAGATATCTCGTCAATGGCTGTGACAGAGTTAAATGCTTGGAAACGCAAGGCGCTCTTTTTTAAAGCAACACTAAAGAGTTTTTGCTCTTTGCTCCCCCTACAGGTTAGAAGTGGAATTGTCCATTACCACTGTCGTAAATAATTTAGCCTACTGCAGCATAGCTGGCTCTGATTGGATTGTAGGTCTTCTGTAAAGCAAGTTTTTGTAGTTTTCACTCAAACTACAGGACCGCGACCCGACGGTTGAAAACTTCTTTAGTGGGGGTTTTGGCCGATAGAGGGCTGCAAAGCGAATGTGAAAGTGCAGTTCACCCTGTTTCGAGTGGATGAACGACTGAAACTTTTTTGGAAATGTTATTTTAAGTTAAAAAAAACTCTTTAGTATTGCTTTAAAGTGATAAAAAAGGCAGTGCGGCGCGGCTTTTTATATTGCTAGGCAACCACCGAGGCAGCTGTCCTGTCAATCAAATATTGAAGTGTGAGCACTCTTTTGCTGTTAAAGGTGCTCTAAGCGAATTCACGCGTTTTAGATCATAAAACATTTTTTGTTACATACAGAAAACATCATCTCACTATCTGCTTGCTACTTGTCCGCTGATCAAATTGTAAAAAAACGCGATCTCTGTAGACAGCCCAGGCTCGACAAACGGCAATATCAACAAAGTGGCCAAACCTAGCACAACAAAACATAACAAAGTGTTCCAGCCAATAAACGACAAGAAGGATTTGGGGGTGGGGGTTGGGTGCGTTCATGAAAGCACGGACGGAAGAGCGAGGGGGAGGCGTTAGCTACGCTCCGTTTGTTTGAAAACAGTTCAAACATCAACAGGAAGTGACGTCGCACATTATTCGCTTAGAGAGCCTTTAACTGTCATATTACTTTGAAAAGAGGATGTTTGCTCTGACCGTGATCGAGGGTGAGAGGTGCACAAACACGCAGGAGACAGTGAGTGACTGCAGGTTGCTCCAAGCAACTATAAACTTACGTCCCCTCATTCGATTGGACAATGAAAAACGCGTATGACGTCGGGCGCTTTTCCGCTCTGAGAGGGTGTCCACACCAAACTTTAAACGCTGCTGAAAACGGCAGGTGGACACCAACTGCAAGCTTTTTTCAGCTGACCACTTTGGTTGCTATGATACTTCTACTTTGTTTATCAGTCGCTGAACGATGTGCTGGTTGGTTGTTGTGATGTTTGTCCCGCTCCTCTTTCACTGTGATTGGACAGCCGTGTGAGAACTGACATTGATGAGCTGAGATTTTCAATGAGCTGAGATTTTCAATCTCAATATAGTAGGGTAACCATACGTGCCATTCTTCCCGGTCGACAAATACGACTTCCGGAAGACGCACCCGAAATCCTGGCCAGGATGCTTCCGGGAAGAAAGGCACGTATGGTCACCCTACAATATACAGCTACCGTTTAGTTGCATAGCTTTCAGCTGTGTGCACAAGTATCCATAAAAGCTGTTTACGTTTGAATTGATGTCACTCTATATACGTCATCTGGTATAATTGAAACGATTGGCTATGAGCTACATACAGACGCATTTGATAGCGCCCAATAAACGACTCTGGGCATTCATAAACCATGCCTCAAATACGAGAAAATGAGCGTATGGTTCCCATACCACGTCTCATTCTCTATGAGACTGGTCTGGTGTTAGCCAGGCTAGAAATGTACAATAAATTCAGACCCTTTCAGACCCTTTTGTTCTTATATTTGTTTTAAGTGGCGGCCGGTGACATCTCTTCCAAGGGGTGCGAATTCAAAATATGTGTTCTGAGTATCATGTGTGTTGCTCGTCATTTCAAAATATGTGTTTGTTGCGTCATGTGAACCATGTGCATCATGCCTCTTGTCAAAATACGTGCCTGCTGCACACGTGTCGAAAGGGTTTATGATAAAAGAGACGCACATGATCACAAACTACTTGCAAGACACTCACTTAACACTAAACTCTGATTACACATAAGATTAAGGGAGTATCTGGCAAACGTGAGCGTCTCTTTTATCATAAACCACAGACGTGTCTGCAGCAGGCTTGTATTTGACATCACACGATGCACATAGGTTTACATGACAAAGATATATTTTGAAATGACGAGCCACACACATGACGGGCTACATACATGTTGTGACGAGCTTTGCATCATGCGCCCCCGAAAAAGAAGTCACCGACCGCCACTGTTTGTTTAATTTCTTGTAATAGGCAGTTCTATGACAAATCTGAATAAAATAATTTGCAACACTAAGACACAATAAGATCAAATTACTATTTGTTTTCTCTCACAAACGTTTTGTTTTACTTTAGAAGACCCATTGGAGTTGTATGGATGATGAACGCAAATTTCACTTAAACTTCACTGGCCACTATTCAAAGCTATAAAGATCCAGAATATTATTTAATCTAACTCCGAATGTGTTCAGCTAAAGAAAGAAAGTCATATAGACCCAGCATGGCGTGAGGGTGAGTAAATTATGGCCTAATTATCATTTTTGGACGAACTATTCCTTTAACATTTAGCAAGCACCACAAATAACACACCAGTTTCTTGTAATCTCGGTCTGTGAATAGCTTTGCGACATGAGGCAGATACGCTTGCGTTTACCGCAAAGTGCATGAATATTTTTTACCGCTAACATGGAATGTGTTAAGGTATGGTTATGCATGCCTGTCTCTATATGTGCATGTGCTTTTTTAACTCTGATAGGACTCAGCATCTATGTTTGGCACTTTGTGTGTATGTCTGTGCATTATGGTTTCCTCATAAACTGCTTCAGCTGGATGTGGCCGTCTCATTAAAGACAGCATGCTGTCATGGATCCAGCAGGGTGTGTGTATGCGAGTGTGTAAGATGTTAGTGGTTGTAGATTTGTATACTGACCACTGAAATACACAAGTGATTATCTAGCTCTATAGGTCACTGAGGACAGGATTCTTACAAGAAGTAGTTTGTCGTGAACATGTTATTTTAGTTTCCGATAAAAGGACACCGGTGTCTGCAAGGACACACAAAACAAACAATTTTTGTGCTGCCTGACTGTGTGTGATGAGTGAGGATTTCAATCGCAAACATTCCACTTTACATGCAGACACAAACTTCAGATTGTATGATGGGCGGTTGCTTTTTTAAACTGATTAAGACATCCTGTTTCTCTGCTGAAGAAGAGGCCCTGGTGCATTGGGGGTTTCAAACAATCTAAATTAATATTTTCTTTATCTTAGAGATTTCTGATGAATCTGAGCATTAAATAAATGTTATACTTAAAGAGACACTCAAATAGGCTTATTTTCCAGCTCCCCTAGAGTTAAACATTTAATTTTTACCGTTTTGAAATCCATTCAGCTGATCTCCGGGTCTGGCGGTACCATTTTTAGCATAGCTTAGCATAATCCATTGAATCTGATTAGTCAATTAGCATCATGCTAAAAAATAACCAAAGAATTCGATATTTTTCCTATTTAAAACTTGACTCTTCTGTAGTTACATCGTGTACTAAGAAACAACAGAAAATTTAAAGTTGCGATTTTCTAGGCCGATATGGCTAGGAACTATACTCTCATTCTTTTTCACATTTCACAAGACTTTTTAAAGATGTCAAATAAATCTTTAGTTTCCCCAGAGTACGTATGTAAAGTTATCGCTCAAAATATCATATAGATAATTTATTAAAATGACCACTTTGTAGGTGTAAGATGTTTTTTGGTGTGTCCTTTAAAATGCAAATGAGCTGATCTCTGCCCTATGGCAGTGCCGTGGTTGGATAGTGCAGATTAGGGGTTGTATTATCCCCTTCTGACATCACAAGAGGAGCCAAATTTCAATTACCTATGTAATTTTAGACTCTGTCAAGGTAGCAGACCACCAGTGTAGTATATACATGTGTGTGATAACTTATGTGTATGCCTGTGACTGTTAACTCACTCTTTTCACAGTGTGTTCCCACCCAGCCGGGGAAACAGGTACAGACTCCATCGACGTGGTCACATTCAGCACTGTTTTCGCATTCACACACACCCTTACACTCTGCTCCATACCGGCCCTTGGGACACTCTGAAACAAAGCATTATGGGAATTTAGTCGTGAACAAAAGCCTTAACTGGTCATGTGTGGATGTGATATAGCCCAGGGGTTCAAACTGGGGTCCTGGGACCCCAAAAGTGCCTCCAGGAAGTTCTAGGGGGTCCCCAGAAAATTTCTGAGAAAAATATTTTTTGTTTTAGGTTTCAAAAATAAGTTTATCTCTCATTGTTTTACTGCATACATTCCAAAATAGTTTACACTGCATGTGCTTTGTATCTTTCTAGTGTGTTTTCCTTATTGCAGTCCCCTTTATCTCACTTACTGGGGTTTGTAAGTGAGTAATCGTTGTAAAGCAGCAAATACATTTTAATTGAATGTAGCATTACTCTAAGTATAGCCAGTTATATTTGTTATACATAAAATCTATATCAATTGATATATTTTTTAAGTAAGGGGTCCCTCACAAAAGTTTCATCATATTTGGGAGTCCTTGGCATCATAAAGTTTGAAAACCACTGATATAGCCTACTGTACTATACCAAATCTATCTGTAGTTTAACTATATTGCCACTGGGTGGCAGCATTTATATATTTTTAAGCTTGGTACTTGTGTGCCTTTTATATTGCTTGTCAGTGAAAATAGAGACAGAAAGAATGAGAGGGATAGAGAATATAAAAAAACGAACAAACAATATAAGGGAAAGTAAGTACATAATACTTCAATACAGTTTTTATTACCTGCTTTCAGCAACAATCACTTCATATTAAATCACAAAAACATTTGAGGAAAGAGTGCTTTACAGTAAATAAGACATGTACAGTAAGGGAGCGGGTGTGTACTCACTGTCTTCACAGGAAGTCCCTCTGTATCCAGCCGTGCAATCACACACACCAGTCTGTGTGTTACATCTCCCTTCATTCTCACACACAGGGCACGATAACACACCCACCGGACACTCTAACGGGATATGAAGACACAGAAAGACAGACAGACATATAAATAGACAAATAGACAGCATACAGACAGAAACATGAATATATACAGACAGGGCGACAGACAGACACATGGGCAGGCAGACAGAAAACAAACAGGCAGACACACAAATAAACACACACACACACACACACACACACACACAGAGACAGACAGACAGACAACAAACAGACCGACACACAGATAGACAGATACACACATAGATAGACAGACAGGCAGACAACCAACAGACAGACAGAGAGACACACACACACACACACACACACACATAGATAGACAGACAGACAGGCATGTGGGCAAGCAGACAGACAACAAACAGACCGACATAAACAAAGACAGACAGACAGACAGACAGACAGACAGACAGACACACACACACACACACACACACACACACACACACAAACATAGACATACAGACAGGCAGACAAACGGCAGACAGACACATGGGCAGGCAAACAGACAACAAACAGGCAGACACACACACAAACACACACACACACACACACACACACACACAGACAGACAGATAGATAGACAAGCAGGCAACAAACAAACAGACAGACAGACAAGTGGGCAAGCAGACAGACAACAAACAAACCGACACACAGATAGACAGATACACACATAGATAGACAGACAGGCAGACAACGAACAGACAGACAGACAGACAGACAGACAGACACACACACACACACACACACACACACACACACACACACACACACACACACACACACACACACACACACACACACAGGCAGACAAACGGCAGACAGACACATGGGCAGGCAAACAGACAACAAACAGACATACACACATAGATAGACAGACACATAGGCAGACAGACAGACAGACAGACAGACACACACATAAATAGACAGACACACGCATAGATAGACAGACAGGCAAACAACCGACAGACAGACAGACACATGGACAGACAGACAGACAAAGACACACACACGCACATAGATAGATAGACAGAACAAATAGATAAATCATTAAATAAAATCTTTAAATTAAATTCAATTAACTTTTATGTACTTAATGTTAAAAGCTAACAATGGAAGCGGTAATGACAAGAATAACATTTTAAAAGAGGAGAAAATAAGAAATGTAGAGTATTTTGTGTTTTTACACATAGTTGTGAATGCTTAGTAAAATTAACTTTAAAAATAATATGTAAGGTAATTGAAACAACAGTCAGTGTTGTGGTTTAAACTGAGACCCATCTGTTGATCCTGTCTGACTTCAATCTTTATTTTCAGTTGTAGAAAGAAAGCTACTGTAGTCCCATCTCTCTACAATTTCCACTAGGGTTGAAAAAAGGGCCTGTTTAAAGATTAAGACCAAACTAAGATCTGTTTAAGGCATTATGACTTATAACTAAAACAGACTCTTTAAAACAACATGCCGAAACTCTCCAAAAATACTCTTTTTCTCTGACATTCTTAGTGAACAGAAGGGAAACCCATTTATAAACACACAGACACACATAATGTGTGCTAATATCATTTTCATAATTGATCAGAAAAGTCCATTGAAACTCTAGCTGCAGAAAACATTTTCACTGTGACTGAGATGGATTGGCACAAGGCATTCTGGGTAATACAAATTACTGTCACTCACAACTGTCAGTCTGATTTCAACTGCGAGTACTTAAGCTGCTTTTTGATGTTTTAAAAAGTTAACATTGTCGGATTGATTTGTCACAGTTAATTTCTACTGTACACATTATTGGATCCATTAGTATAATTTTGTCTGTACTGACATCTGACAGCCAGTAGAGGGCAATGTAAAGCAATTTTTGTGTTTGCTTTTTCAAGCCAATGGTCTGAAAATCTACCAAAGTAGTTTTTTATTTATATGGGTATGCAAAAATGTGTAGTATACAATCTGCTTGAACTTTTCCATTTAATGTGTAATGACTAAACCAGAATATAAACAATAACTTTTAACATTTCCATACTGACATTAAATGAATGGACAGCCTAAAAAGTAGTATATAAGAAATAGTATTCACTATATACTGTGCATTATGTTGTAAGCAGTAGTTATTCTTTTCTGAATAAAGAGATTGTGAGTCCTACCCAGCAGGCATTTCTCTCCATGGTATCCAGCAGGGCATCTCTTCTGACACTGTCCAGTTTTAGGATCACATGACTCAATGACAGAGCAGTTACAACGTTCGCTGCACCCAACACCGTAGAAACCCTCCTCACATTCTGCAAAGGGGCAGAGGTACATTTGGTATATTATTTTAACACTTTAAAGTATATTTATAAATGTTTAACCCTGGAGAACCCAAGAACCCTTCTCTTAGCATTGGTCAAATTTGACCCGTGGGTTTCCAGGATTAAAGGTGGGTTCAAGTTATAATAAAATGTATGTTTTTTAAATACATAGTATGTTAAAATTACATTTTAGTTCAACTTCATGGTGTCTCAAAATAGCACAGTTGAGTACACTAAGATGGTCTTAATGTTGGTCTAACTATTAAGCACTAAATACTACTTTTTAGTACACTAAGTTCAAAATTAGTGTGCGAAAATAGAGCACTTTTAGTACATTGTGGAAAAGTTTACTAATAAAGTGTATTTTAGTGCACTTTTTTCACCTGGGGTACTAGATTGACCCGTATACCTGTCTAACAACACTGTTTAAAATAACAAGATGAGCGTCTACCTGTCTGGCAGCGGTTGCCGTGGTAACCAGGTTTGCAAGCACAGGTGCCGTTTTTGGGATCGCAAGAGAAAGAGTTTTCCTGCAGGCATCCACATTCCTCCGAGCAACCCGCACCGTGGGTCCACTTCGGACAGGCTAATGTAAAGAAACACCATCTTAACTACACCCCAAAATGTTTGGTGCTATTAAATTGTGACAAAATGATAGTATCCTTACATTTTTTATTCTGATCTGACATAAAAAAATGGAGTATTGCATGTGTGGACTTAAAAGGACAAGTTTATTTAACTCTTTCCCCGCCATTGACGAGTTATCTCGTCAATTAAGAGTTAACATTTGCATAAAAAAACATGTTCCTGATGAGGTTTTATGTTAATTGGTAATACCGCGAGTATCCACTAGGTGGCGCATTTAGCCAATTTATAAAAAATGAAGCAAAAAATGATTTACTAATTTTAAACTCTGTGTATGTTTTGATAATCGTTCTGAATCTGATCTTTAACAAAATTACTTCACAAAATTTTTTTTCATATTTTGCTAAAAAATATATATTTTAAAAAAGACCCATATTTAAGAGTTTATAAGCAGAGAAAACATTTTTGATAGGATAAAACTTTTTCCTGTTTTGTTTGTTTGGTTGTTTATTTGAAAGCAGTGGGTCTGTGCTTTCATTTGATATATTTGTATGTTTATATATTTTAAGAAGAAAATTTTCCTATAAGGCATTTTGTGAAACTTGTGAAAATCAACTTTTGAAAAAAATTCTGGCGGGGATTGAGTTAAACACACCTGTGTCCCAAATGTCCCAAAAAAATTTAAAGTAGAAAGTCAGCTAACTTTTAAAAGTTTTTCTATCTGATGTTAAAACAGGTTGTGTACACCTACGTAGATGGCAGAATTTGCCGTAGAGGCCAGGAGCACACAGACACCCTCCATACAGACGATGGCAGCGTCCATTATTGGGACAGTTACACCTCCTCCGACAGAACTTCCCATAGAAACCCTGAGGACAACCTGGAGAAATCACATAACACTTGAGTAAAGTTTTACAATGTTCTGCTGCAATTTCACGTCACTTTACATCATTACATTATCAATGCAAAGATCCCCAAGGGACACACATATTGATTAAAGAAATGTATAGATTAAATGCACTGTAAGTCACTATCAGTGACTTATCACTATGCATCAGTGTAAATATATGAAAAACATGACTCTGAGAGAAAGTTCAAAAACATGATATTGGAGAAAAATAAAGGAAAAGAGGAGATATGGAGATGATGGATGATGTGATAAGGTGACGCAATGCGGAGGAACGAGACAATCCCAAGAGCTCTAGAGGAACTGCACCTTGAATGTGTATCTACATTCATTCGTTTAGCAGATGCTTTAATCCAAACAAATTAACAAACCAATTGATCATAACTATCCCAATAGAAATTCTACAATAAAGGGTAAATTGACATTGCTATCAAGAGCCAAAAAAATGAGAACAAAAAGCAGATTGTATGTGCATTACCATTTTCACAGTGCAGACCTTGGACCCCTGGAGGACACACACACTTCCCTGTCACCGGGTCACAGTGGCCCCCATTCTTACACACACACAGACTGTTGCACTCAACACCATATGTCCCCTCAGCACACGCTAAAGGAGAGAGCGAGAAAGAGAGAGAGAGAAAATGCCAAATTTAATTTAAAATGTTACTCATGTGGATTCCCGATGACTGTGGGGATATTGGGACCGCAGCTTTCCAAGGTGTCAAAGTGCTGTCAATATATATGACATCATTTACTCGAGTGTGTTCTTCTACAGTCATTTATTCAGGGATTTGCTCTACCCCAAGGCATGATGGGATTTCTGTACGAGTAAGGCTAATTACAGCAGCAGACTACATCAGCGATCAGACAGATGAAAGGAGGAACAGAAGAACTGAGAAAAAGTGCCCCCTGTCTTTCATTAGGCACTAAATGAACTCCTGCACAACTGTACTGTCTGGACCTACAAAAATGTGCTTGATGTGGTAACTAAATTAACTTAAATGTTATTTAATGTAACTGACTAAAATATAAACCTCACACCTCATTTTGTCCTTAGATAAGATTCTTTGGGGAAAGCAAAATTGTTTATCCATTGCATCTTTATTTTATCAGCATCTTATTTTTAAGCTTGCCGGATAAAAGAACAGTATGATTGCAATACAATATTTCAGTGTAAAGTGCTATTCAATTTAAAAATATGCTTTTGTGCTACATTTTTGTGCTCTGACTGCGTGTGACATGACCTAACAATGAATTTGCAGTAATTGAGGTTAAGACATAAGCACTGGTCAGAGGTCAGTGATAGTGGCGGCTCGTGACTGCTCTTCCGAATGGCGCAAATTCAAAATATTTGCTTGTGTTTTCAAAATATGTATTTGTTGCATCATGTGAACCATGGTCATCACGTGTTTTGTCAAAATAAGTGCCTGCTGCACACACATCAAAACCGTTTATGATAAAAGAGACGCTCACGTTCACAAAATACACGCAAGACACTCAATTAACACTAAACTCTGATTACGCATGAGATTATATTAGTATCCAGCAAACGCGGGCGTCTCTTTTATCATAAACCCTTTGCGTGTCTGCAGCAGGCACTTATTTTGACAAAACACGTGATGCACATAGGATCTCTCGGCGCGCCAAACACATATTTTGAAATTACGAACCACACGCATGACGGGCTATATACATGTTGTGACGAACTTCGCATCGTGCGCCCTCGAAAAAAAGGTCACGGGCCACCACTGGTCAGTGGTAAAGCACAATAAAGACACTTAGGCTATGTTTACATTAATGCGTTTATTCTTTAAAACGCGTTACTTTTGCTACGTTTACGCCTTTCATTTACACTACACCACCGTTTTTGATCCTCATAAACGGAGTCCTTCGTAAACGCTGAAGACCCTGTTTTAGTTTGAGAACTCAGACGTTGCGCTGCAGTGTAAATGAACGTAGACGGAGTCTTATGTTAATGAACAGCTGATGTTAACCTTACAGCGCATTATTTTCATAGTAAAAATTATTTTTATTCAGGTAAATGGAGGTTTGCAACGGAGGTTTTGCTTAAATAGTAAACATCTACCAAGCAGCTATTATAAACGCTATATCAGATTGTTTTAACATTTATCCTTATAGATAATGTCTGTTTTATATTTATGTTTGAGTATTGTTGGGTTTGAATATTGTTGTTATGTGTTTATGTTTTGTTTAAATTTAGTTAGCTTATTACGAAAGATAGACTGTAATTTTAAACGTCATATAGGGCTTTGTAAAGGCCAATATGAAGGGAGAATTGTAATAGGTAATACATTATTTTCGAGTTTAATTTAAGTTTTGTTTGCTACTTTAAAATGAATTACGTTTCATATAATTTGTCTCTTAATTTTAATCGATGTTTTGTTGATAAGTTTTGTGAATATAAATTAATAAAATCAACGTCATATTAATATTTAATGCTCGTTTAGTCGATTGCGCTTTTTGCTATTTCTGTGTTGCTAGTGGAGAAGGTGCACGGACCTCGCATACTTTTAAAAATTAACGTCATATTAATTTGTAATTATTAATTGCACACTTAACAGTGACAAGTAAGGGAAGATAAGTTATTTGGTGTTTACCTCTTATTATGTTTGATTGAAGTTTGCATTTGCTGAAATTTATTTTTGCTTCAAGTTCGCTACTGTTTAGTACTGTTTACTTGAATGCTTCCTTTTTAAATCATAAAGACCTTTCCATTTGGTTTATAACATCAACATTAACCTATTAATCATATTAATATGTTGTAGGGGGGAGCTTTCCCAAACACATTGTTATATGTTGTAGTTGCCGGCAAAGGATCCAGGTATGAATTTTTGTCAATATCGCACACCCCTAGGCTGCATAAATGTGCAAAGGTAAGCTATTATTAGAGTAATAAGTTATTTTACACTCTTATGCGCATGCCCAGTTACGTGATTGGTCATGTTTTATGCGTTTATGGTGGTGTATAGTGTGGATGAAGATTCTTTTTAAAATGCCAGTATAAACGAGGATCGTTTTCATTTTAAAATGCGGTTTTAAAACGCAAATGCTCTAATGTAAACAGGGCCTTACTCTCATTGCAGATGATCCCAGTCCAGCCAGCTGTACACACACAGCCATCTTTCTCCACCGCACACTGACCACCATTAGCACAGTCCTCACAGGTCAAATCACAGTCTTCACCGAATGAGCCATCCTCACACACTGAGACACACACACAAAAAGAGAGAGAATGGATATATTGATCATAAATAAGATGTACGTCCACATCCACAGGTCAGAGGTCACTGGGTTTGGTTGCATTTATTTAAGTATGGTCAATACATTCCCAGCTAACAATTTTCCCAGAATGTTTTGAGAATTGATTCCAAGATTGTTCCTTTTTAAGGATAGCCAGGAAAATGGAACGTTATTTATTATTTGGATCCAAAAAAAGGGAGTATGGAAAAACGTTCTGTGTTTCCATGTGTGTGTGTGTTTCTCTCACTGGTTGTGCTGATAGCATTCAGTTCCTCTCTCTGTTCTCGGCTGTGCTTTGTGTGGAAGCTGTGCGTGTCATCATCGTACGGTCTTCCCAAAGCAGCTGTATAATGAAGCAGCTGAGGAGGGCGACGGAAAAGCAGGTCCGGCACTCGCAGCACCTCCCGCTCTGAATCTTCATCACTCACCACGTCGTCGTCCTCCTCCAGAAGACTGTAGAGAGCTGCAGACATACAAAGACAAGCACTAAAACGTATGTTTTTGCATATATCAAACAACATACAGTAATAAATGAAAATATATGTACAGTCATTGCCCCCCAATGTTGCAAGCATTTTTAGCAATCATTTGCTGCACTAAAAGATTTGTGGCCTGGTACTCACGAGAGCAGGATCTCTGGTCATAGTCCAGTCTGAAGCCCACCTTACAGTAACACTCAAATGAACCCAGCGAGTTCACACAGTACTGGGAACATCCAGACGTCTCAAACACACACTCGTCGATATCTAGGTTGGACAATTACAAAAAAACAGCTTTAATGTTTCACTGAATTGAATACAAACACTAAATTGTCTTTTAAAGAATGCATGGATAAAAAACCAATATGCAAGTCTTAAGAGTTGTGACCCAGTCTGTGAAAAACATACATAATGTAAAGAACATTCTGTGAAATATATATGACCTTGATATCTTTAATATTGATGGAGTAAGACCATGTCAATGATTGAAATCAGTGGTTAAGAAGACAATTTCAGATATTTTGTGCTAAATAATAAAAGCTGCTTCAACAATATCCTTTAAAGGCGGGGTGCACGATGTTTCAAAAATGCTGGGCCGAATAACAAAACAAACTTGTAGCCAGTTAGCAGAAAGGGGCGTGTCTTGGCATCATGGGGCGGAGAGAGTGTTCAGTACGCATGTCTGACATTAGCCGAAAGTGATTGAAAGACTGACATGGCAGATAGAAAAAGCCGTCTGCCGAGGGAAAAAAGGCTTACAATAAGGCAAGAAGCAGGACCCGTGTGAATAAAGGATCAATGCTGGAGAGAACTGAAGGAGCGGGAAGGCCTGCAATCCGACGCCGAGGTTGCTTAATCCTTCTCGATAGGTGTGTAACGTCGGTTTTGCTTTGTCAACTATGCCATAATGGTTGCCTGGGCTGCGTATGTGTGGGGCAGAGCTATCAAAACAGGGTTGAGACCCATTTGGGTTAGGGGCGTGTTTAGGTGATTTCAAATGTCAACATAGGCTTTCAGAGATCGTGCACCCCGCCTTTATTTATTTCAGAGTTTAGTATCTCAAAGGTTTGTTTTTACAGCAGCAGTAAACACACATTACTTATATAACTACTTTAAAGTCCATATAAAGTCTAAAATTAAATGTGTTCTCAGTTTGTGACACCAAAGAAAAATTTTATAGTAACCATCCAGCCAAATTTGAGTGATACAAACGCCAAATAAGTCAAATAAGTTATCAAAATCAAATGCTGGGGGCGTGTCTGCTGTCGCCACTGAAACCACGGCCACACACGGGAAATCTACCAGGTGTTTCTCAATGTCAAGGATACTTCCTTGGCAGGACTGGGTTTTCCAAGTCACTTCCTACAGAGGCTAGGCGAGCAAGTGCACGTCATTGCGTCATTACGTCTGTGAAAAGGTCTGCTTTCATTGCTGCGTGCCGTGCATAGGATTGTGGGTGATTTCAGAGCGCAAAGACCGCGAAGGCTACACATATGCATCCTTTCCTGTGGGATCTTTTTCGAACTAAGGACTCAGTCCTTGGTTGAAATTCTGCGGATCCTCGACATTGGAACAGTCCTTCGACAGATGCTGATGATGTAGCATCCTCGAAATTCTGGCTTCCGAGGATCCTTCCTTGACATTGAGAAACACCTACCATCTCCCTCAACTTTAAATACAGCTACAACCTGGATGGATGCACGTGCTCGGTGGCTCCAGTACATCATCGAGCCACCGTTTTAGCCCCGCCCACATAATGCTGAACATAGAAATGTGAAAAAACTGTAACTACACAATTGAATTCAGTACTACATATTTTACAGTCTTTGCAACGTGTTTCAGCAATACATTTCTAACGTGTTTAGAAACAATTCTCTAAAATAACACACCTAATCTAATAGGGTCACAACTGAAGACAATCTTACACCCTGTGCTTCGAAAAAGATCAAATCCAGAAGTCATGGAGCAAAAACACACACACATCCTCACCATCACACGTGCAGCCATTTGGATTGAGTGTGTATCCAGGGCTACAGGTACACTCATAGCCTGCTGGGTAATTCCTACAGTGTTGATTACAGCATGCATCCCCGGTGTCACACTCGTCAGTGTCTGTGGATGACACACAAACAAGCATTTCCTATTTCTTAATTCTTATGAGAAAAAACACAAATTCTACTAGAAAACATTAGTTCCCTTTCAGTCGGTCACTACGACGTCACGTCGTGACCGACGAATTGGGAGCTCGCTTAGAGAGACCAATCTGCTTCGAATACTATTAAAACGCCAATGAACTTGGCATTGAGATATTTGCATAATGCTGGCGCCGCCCCGCCAGGTGCGTATATAAGGCGCACGTGCAAATAGGGAAATCAGCTTTTTTCGCTTCGAAAGCCGGCTTTATCTGACTGAGAAGCTACTATCTGCTCTTCTGGGAACGGTTGCTGAAGTTGATTGACAAGCAGTACTAACACAGCGGACGCTCGCAGTATTCCACTGCTCTGCATATTTTTTGTTTTGAGTTTAGTGTGTGCGTTGCCTTTCCCTGTGCGCATCATCAGCTGAGCACCTAAAGAGTGATTTCCCTAAAAGAGTGATACGTGAGAGCTCTGTGTCTTTTTAAAGACAGCCACTCTCTCGTATATTCGGAGATCAGCGTCCTTTTCAGGATTGCTTTTCGTCCGTGCGATCTTGGATGTGAGAGGTATAAGGGTTCCAGTTACGGTCGCGAGCGCTGTCTTCATGCTTGGGCATCAAGCACTCTGAGGCTGCGCTCGTGGAGAGTTTTTGTTCTCTCTGTGAGAGCATAACCCTCTTGGATTGCGGAGACGACTGACGTTTCTACGGGAATGCTGTCCGCGTCTTTGCAGTGCTGACACCGCCATGGTGCGGCTGTCAAGCGCTCGCATGACGCTCTTCGCATCACTACGCTGAGGAGGACGGAGGATGCGTCCTCCACCTACCGGCCTTTCATCCTCAGCCGGTTGAGGTTCCGGTGGAGACGGCAGAGTCGTGTTCTACGATGTCTGCCGAATCCATTGGACCTCCTTCTGGTCCCGTTCACTTCTGCAGCATCAGAGGGGTGTCCAATTTTCCTCCGAAGTGGAGTCGTTCCGGAGGTGGCGGCCGTGCCCGCTCGAGCGGCGGTAACGGTAGAGTTGGAGGGGTTAACCCCTCTCCGCCCGAACCGTACCGCCCACGTGATTGGTATTTCGGAGCTGCTCGGGCCTCTCGGTCCTCTGCTCCTGTGCCTTTCTTTCCGACGGCACGAAGAGCTGACGTGGTTTGCGACCATCCGGCCGTTCAGCTTCAGCTTTCACCCCTCACCTCCCTCACCAATGGAGCCGCTAAGGGCAGGGACCCTCCAGTGGAGCGGGGGGTTGCGATGCAGCTGCGTTCCTGGAGGGACCACCCAACCCTTCCCTCCCGTGTTTGTAGATAGTCGTCCGGTTACGGGCGCTGTCCGTCAGGCATGCGGAGAGGCGGCTTCAGCCCTGCACGCAATAACGTTGCTACGGGTTCACCAAGGATTTACGAGGGAGGCCGCGACCTTCAGTCGTGCGATGTTCACGACAGTGGTTCAAGATCGCCACCTTTGGCTGTGTCTGGCTGACGGACGCAGGCGAGAACAACTTCTTGAATGCTCCTGTCTCACAGACCGGCCTCTTCGGCGAGGCCGTGGAGTCGTACAGCTCCGCTGCGCAGACTGAGGCGATCTCTGTGGTCATGCCCCGGCGAAGGAGAGCTGCACTTGGTAAAAACCACCACGCCGGTTCCTCAGTCTGCCTCTCGCCGTCGGCGTCCTGCGGCGACCACCTCCGTTCCCCTCTTCGGACCCCATCTCGGCAGCGCGGGGGAACCGGTCGTCAGCAGCTCGCCCCGCCCGCTTAGCCGCTTCCCGTGAGATCGGGAGTTTAAGTGGCCAGTAAGCGGGCGACCTGGATTGGCAGAGGATCACTCTTCAGGAGACGGTGATTCGCTCCTTCCCCCGATAGAGGGTCGGGTGGAAAATTCTTGGTTTGCATATGTTCCACCGGCTGTTTAGCCGGTGCCCACTAACCACACACAGAGTGCATTCCTCTTCCCTCTTCAGGTCTCCAGAGGATCGAGAGAGCCGTGAGCGGGCACACACCAGCTCACCCTACCTCTCCTCTATCGCCAGCGGGTGTTCTGAGGAGTCCGAGCCCTCCACTCAGGAGACCGGACCACCAGCAAACCCGTCGGAGTCTGCGTCCTCAGCTGAGGAGACCGGACGACCGTTTCCCTCAGCGGGCTCAGGTCAGTGTCACACACACACATACTGTAGATGCTTATGCTGTCACGGCAGACGCACCGGCAGTCCCGCCTGTCCCGCCTCGCTGCCCCGCCGCGGGTACACCGGTAGTGTCGTTAATTCTCCTCGTACGGTGCCTGGGTGCTTGGCTTCAGTTCCCAGCCCATTTCGTTGGGTTTTACGCACGATCCGCCTCGGTTACGAAATACAATTACCGGCACAACCCCGAAATTCTCGGGCTTTCGTTTCACTATAGTGAAAGTATCCGATGCACATGTACTGCGTGCATAAGTCGATGTCCTGCTGGCGAAGGATTATCGAGCCGGTCCCTCTTACCGAGATGATGATATGATGATAGGGTTTTTCCAGCCTTTATCTCATAGTACCCGAAATACGCGGTGGGTTACGATCGATTGATTTACGCCCGGCTCTACGGAGGTGGTCTTTTTTGGATGATAACGCCGAGGCTCGTATTTCAATATTCAGATCGGTTGCAGCTTTAGACCTGTAAGACGTGTACTTTTGTGTCCATCTCCCCTCGCCTTAGACCGTTTTTTCGCTCTGCGTCATGGGGTGGGCATATTAATATTAAGTACACCATTCGAGCTGTCTCTCTCTCTCCGTGTCTCCATGAAAGTGCTAGTCACGGCATTAAAATATCAGAGAGAGAGCGTTGTTCGCATTCTGCTTTATTTACGTTGACTTATAATAGCCCGTTCTTGGCAGACGTGCGCGAACACAGAGAGTTAATGCTTCGGCATCTCGCTCGTTTAAGTCATCAGGTCGACTGGGAAAGAGCAACTTTGCCCCGTGCAGAGGATCCTTTTCTCAGTATGGAATTAGACTCGATCAACTAATTGGCGTGTTTTACAAGAGCGCGCAACTAGTCAGTTCTGACTTGCCTCGGTTTAATTCGAGGGAAGTACGCGGTCCCTCTGATACAATTTCAGAAGCTCCTGGACATATGACAGCATGCTGCAGCCGTGACACTGTTCGAGCTGCGTCATATGAGACCGCTTCAGCGTTGGCTTTACGATCGAGTCTCGAGGAGAGCGTGGCGCACCGGCATACATTGTGTAAACACTACACCTGCGTGTCATTTAAATTTCCCCGTAGTAGACCCAGCATTTCTGATAGAACAAGATATGCCTCTGAGGGGTCTCCTGGCATTCTGTAGCATGCGATGCCCTAAGCACGGGATGTTCAGCCACGTATGACGGGCCTGCAGTCTGGGGTGTGCATAGCACCCCAACTGCCGCAAGCGGTGCGCTGTATATCTGGGACTTGTACGCTCCGCTATGGAGATGCGAGGGAAGGATGTATTTGTCGACACCGATAACTTTGCGACTGTTGCGTTATTTACCGTTAAGGCGGTTTTTGCGCTCTCGTCACCTGTCGCATCTCGCTCGTCATCTCCTCTTTTGGAGTCAGAAGCATCTGAGGTCCCTTCGTGCCATTTACATCCCGGGATCGCTCAATACAGCGGTACGCGCTTCCGAGCTGCGCCCCCGGCGAATGGCGACTCCACCCCCAGACGGTCCAGCTAATTTGGAAGAAGTTCGGTTGTGCGTAGATAGGTCTGTTTGCGTCGCCGGACGATACCCACTGTCGCCTATTTTATTCACTAACCGAGGGCAGCCTCGGCGTGGATGCGTTGGCACACAGCTGACCGCGGGGGGTGCGTAAATACGCATTCCTTCCAGTGAGCTTTATTGCGCAGACTCTGTGCAAAGTCAGGCAGGACGAGGAGAGCCTTTTATTAATCGTCCGTACTGGACGACCTAGAATTGGTTTTCATAGTTAATGCTCCTCGCGACAGCCCTCCCTGGCGGATTCCCCTGAGGAAGGACTTTCTTTCTTAGGAAGGGGCACATTTGGCACTCGCGCCCCGACCTGTGGATATCCATGTACGGTCGTTGAGCGCGCGCAAGGTTTAGGTGATTTATCGCAAGCGGTATCTAACACCATCGACGCGGTTCGAGCACCGTCCACAGGACGGGCTTACGCGCTTAATGAAACCTTTTCGTCACCCGGTGCTCTTCGCAACGCGAGGACCCAGAGAATGCCCTTTAACATTATGCTTTATATCTTTAACATGGGTTAGATGGTAGGCTGTCCCTCCGCCATTAATATTGATATCGCCGCTATTTCTGCTCATCACTCACTTATCTACGGCAGATCAGTTGGCCAGCATGATTTAATTATTACATTCTAAAGAGGCGCTCGCAGGCTAAACCCCTCGCGCCCTCCCTCTTTTTTCCTGAGACCTGTCCATGGTGCTGAAGCCTTCAGGTCTCCGATTTAGCCTTTGCAGTTTGCGAGTCTGAAGTTTTTATCAATGAAAACTCTGACCCTGCTAGCATTGGCCTCCATGAAGAGAGTAGGAGATTTACATGCATTCTCTGTTGACGATTCGTGCCTTTAGTTTGGTCCTGCTGTCTCACTGAAGACCCAGACCAGGCTACGTGCCCAAAGTTCCCACCACTCCCTTCAGAGATAAGGTGGTGAGCTTGCAAGCGTTGCCTTTGGAGCAGGCAAACCCAACCGAGGCTTTGTTGTGCCCCGTACGCGCACTGCGATTCTACGTGGTCCGCACGCAAAGCTTCAGGACCTCAGACCAGCTCTATGTTTGTTATGGTGGCCAGCAGAAGGGGAAAGCTGTCACTAAGCAGAGGATGTCTCATTGGATAGTTGATACTATCGCCCTGGTTTATAATTTGCAGGGCATTCCTTGCCCCTTAATTTGAGAGCGCACTCCACTCGGAGTGTTGCCTCATCTTGGGCATTAGCTCGTGGTTCCTCGCTAACAGACATCTGTAGAGCTGCTGGTTGGGCGACACCTAATACGTTCATTAGATTTTACAATGTTCGTATCGAGCCTGTATCCTCTCGTGTTCTGTCCTCACCAGGGAGGACACGGAGAGCAGACTCGCAAGTCGGCTTGCAGCCTCCGACTGAGGCTCCAAATTGAGTTTCAGTATGGAAGGCTAACAGAGCAAAAATGCGTAATGGTTTGATTTGCTCTCTCCACTGCCTTGACAGCCTTTGTTGCGGAGCATTGGCTGTCAGCCTTTCACTAGCTGTATTCTTACGAACCTACATGTTTGGCCAGGGCCCCACATTGTGTCCCAACGGGTTCCTTTGTGAGTATTATTCCGTGGGGTTAATCCTACCAGCCCACGTTTCCCTTAGCAGAGCACTGCTTTGCTTACACAGCCACGGCTGTCATTTACCTCAACTACGGTTGACTTTCGCCCACCAATAGCCCTTAACGGGGCGGTGGCTTCCGCAGCGTCCCTATACCGCTCAGATAGGGCGCTTCCCAGTCGCTGGCACTACTGTGGGTTAAAGGAACATCTAGTGCCCGGCCTTCTGCCTTAAACCTAATTCTCCTATCCTTAAGTGGAACCGGAGGGCTTTATGCAGACACTGGAAGTGGTCAGCCCCTAGTGGCGTTTTAGTAGGGTTTCCCAATTCGTCGGTCACGACGTGACGTCGTAGTGACCGACTGAAAGGGAACGTCTCGGTTACGGATGTAACCCTCGTTCCCTGAAGGAGGGAACGGAGACGTCACGTCCCGTCGCCACAGGTGCTGCCACCTGCTGTTTAGGCCGGTCACCTTCCGGCTTTCTCAGCGAACAGAAGCTGATTTCCCTATTTGCACGTGCGCCTTATATACGCACCTGGCGGGGCGGCGCCAGCATTATGCAAATATCTCAATGCCAAGTTCATTGGCGTTTTAATAGTATTCGAAGCAGATTGGTCTCTCTAAGCGAGCTCCCAATTCGTCGGTCACGACGTGACGTCTCCGTTCCCTCCTTCAGGGAACGAGGGTTACATCCGTAACCGAGACGTTTTTCAGACTATAGGGAAGCATACAAATGGGTTGACAACAGTATTTCATTAGTTCAGTTTATTTGTCACAATTTAAAAGAGAAAGGATGAGGAGATCTTAACGTTAGGTCTATAACATAAAATTACCTCAGGTATCCAGCGCTGATGCAGTTGCTGTGAAATTCACTACGTAATGATTTTTTCCTACCACACTGACTACGCCAAAAGATAAGATATTATACACAAACTACTGGATTCACTGTTTAAAGTTACGCGAAAGGCAGCGTGTTGGGGACATCTGCTGGTTAAACGCTGTGTAAATGCAACAAGAACAGCATAATTACATATTCAGTGACATCATGTAAACAATTGCAAACATTTTTATTATAAGAAATATGTAATATTAGCTAATGCCATTAAATGCAAGTGATTTGTGCGAATGCCGCGCGCACGAACAAACTAGCGTAAATGTATCGTTATCGTCCAGTGATGTACACGCTAATATAGTTATCAGTATAGTTAAAGGAACATGCCCACATTTTGGGAATTTAGCTTGTTCACCGTATCCCCCAGAGTTGGATAGGTCCATGCCTTTCTTATCTCCGTGCGTGCTGTGGCTCTGTCTGGCGCGGCCCCCGCTGGCTTGGCTTAGCACAAAGACTGGAAGTGAATGGCTTCAGCTAGCATTCTAGATGTCCGTGTCTCATATGACCTTGTTATTTGTACACGGTGTGACTATACAAATCACAACACATAAATAGGAAAATGTTTGCGATATTTTGTCACTTATTGGGAGCAGTATGCTAGCTGGAGCCATTTACTTCCAGTCTTTGTGCTAAGCTAAGCTAGCGGGGGCTGCGTCAGACAGAGTTACAGCACGCACGGAGATGAGAAAGGTATGTATGGACTTATCTAACTCTGTGGGATATGGTGAATAAGCTAAATTCCCAAACTGTGGGCGTGTTCATTTAAGGTTATAATGTGAACGGCCCTTAAAGCAACACTGCTAACGTTACCCCCAAATTTAAGCCACTGTGTTGTCCCCCAAATCTTACAATGAAAACAACACAAAAAAAGGAAAATGTGACATTATTAAGTGTTGCTTTACCTGTGCAGGTTTTGAGGTCCTCGGCAAGTTGGTAACCTTGGTTACAGGAGCACAGGGGACCACTGGTAGTGTGCTCACAGTGATGAGAGCATCCGCCATTATTTTTCTCACAGCCATTTACAATCTCCATCTCTATACCTGCAGGATACATCATTCTATTACATAAAATATTACATACAAACGACGACGATTTAAAATATGTCATTGTTAAATATCAACCCAGCAAGCCAAAATCACTTTTGAGATATATTATATTCCATCATGTGTATAAGCAAAGTCAGCAGTGATTAAAAGATGTTTGATTTCATTTATTTATTTTATTTCATTTATTTTCGGGCTATGGTCAGACGTGTATAAAATGTTTACTGACAGTCCAAATTTTGCCTCATTTTAGCCAAGACAGCTAAGCTGTGGAAGGCTATAAGACGTCTTGTAAACTCCAAATTGCTTTGTTTTGTGAAGTCCCAGGTTCACATTATTCAAACTCTACCATCAATGTTGTCAACTCTTACATGTATAGTGTGTGTACGTGTGTGTTTGCACTCACGGTAGCACTGTTTTCCGTCGGCACCAAGCTCAAATCCAGGATTACACACACATCTAAATGATCCCAGCATGTTAACACAGCCGTGAGCACATTTAGCCTGACCGGACACGCACTCGTCTATGTCTGAGAGAGGATGAGGTCACACAATGAGAAGATGAGTGTTAAGGTATAAAGTCTGGACATAAATGAGGTTCAAACAAACATGTGAACCCATGACTCAATTCATGATATTAATACTTACTACATTGTAAGTGTGTGTGTCCTTAAGCATAACATAAAAATTGTGCTAGCAGCAACAAAGGTCATGGGTTTGAATTCCAGGAAACACCCATACTGATTAAATGTACTTTAAATGTCACTTTGGATAAATGTTTCTGCCAAATGCATAAATGCAAATGCGCATGAGTTGATTTAACTACATACTAGCACTAACCGTCACATGTTTTACGATCAGTCGCCAATTTATACCCCGGTCTGCAACTGCACTGAGCCTGTTTATCCACACTGCTGCAGATTTGAGAACACCCCCCATTGCTCTCTTTACAGGGGTCTTTCACTAAACAAACATACAACACAGAGAGAGTTTATGCAACTAATAGAGGAAATTAAGCAAAGACGTTGTGCTTGTGTGTGAACTCACATTCGCAGTGCTTGCCGTCTCTCTTGAGCTGGTAGTCACTGCGACATTCGCACCTGTACTGCTCATTCCCCAAGTCAACACACCTGTGCTCGCACCCTCCGTTCTTCACAGAGCACGAGTTCACCGCTGAAGAGAATCACACAACACACAAGCACAAAAATGTCAATCAAACGTAGGCAGATATTTAAACGGACATTTATTGTATTGAGAATCAAACTCCAACTTTGAGCCCTATGCCAAAAAACACTTTTGGCTGGATGGTTGCTTTAAAGAATCTTTAAGATCCGATAACAGCTTTCTGTTTTTACGAAAGGTTCTTTGTAGTGAATAAAGTTTCTTTAGATTATATAAAAGTATGGAAGAAGTGGTTCTTTTGACTGAATGGTTCCAAAAATGGTTCTTCTATGGCATCGCTGTGATGACCCTTTAAAGCGCCTTAATTTTTAGTAGTACAACCCAAATAATCACATGGCTCACTAAAAAATCTCCAACAGAAACTTGTAATGACAAACTCAGATATTAGGTTTGGAAAGGAATTAAACAAACAGTTCCTCTCTAACATCTCTTAAAATCCAATTCGGAACTTGGATATATTGAGAGGTTTGGAAAGTTCTTGTTCTGGTTGATGATGTTTCCATGTCCTGTCAGAGTTTGGCAGATTTACGGCAGTCTCATGGGAGAGGTCAGAGCTCCGGTCCGGACTATGATGACATAGCCAGGCCTGTCACAGTTTGATGACACATCCAGATTCCAGTAACACAGGACAGAGACTGTTTTAGGATAATGAGGGTAACAGAACCAGCGCTGAGCAAGCTGTTTTAAAGCAGTGCGCTGAGATAGGCAACCTGCTGCCTGCCCAGAAAGCATTGGCTGTAACGATTAATCGTGCAAATGCGCGTTTTCTCAATGAATGAACTACGGTGAAATCCAGGCACATCCAAAAGCCAGAGGGCGCTCTCGTGCAGAAATTCCAATTGGGCACAGAGGAAGAATATTTATATCGCTGTTCTTCAGATTGTTTCGGGTATTTTAAGAATATTTTGAATGATTTTGTTTAACGAGTGTTGCTTTTTTAAGTGCATGTTTTAAACGATTCCGACTCATAATGATTTTAGATTGATAAGGACTTCCTACTGACCAAAACGCCATAGTACATGGCACGCACAAGCTGCACATGAAACACAAAATCGCAGCCTTGCGATTCAGAATCGATTTTAGACAGGTCTTTTTAATGGGACACGCGATTTATCGTTACAGCCGTAATTGCTACACTGTCAAAAAAGGGACAAAAATGTTCCCTAGCTGCCACTGGGGTGGTACCCTTTCAAAAAATACATCTTTGTCCCAAAAGAGTTCATATTAGTATCTCAGAGGCACCTTAAAGGTACATAATGCATACATATATGTACTTAATCGGTACATATAAGGACCTTTTTAAGGGTATTGCCCCTAGGGACCATATTTTCTTCTAACAGTGTACAAACAATCCTACAGTACATGCATCTCTTCAGTGTCATGTATCTAGCAAATTATTGATATGATGCTTATACAATGTGGGGGCAGTTGTGGTGACTGTGGTGCCCTTAAAGGGACACCCCACTTTTTTGAAAATATGTTCATTTTCCAGCTCCCCTAGAGTTAAACATTTGATTTTTACAGTTTTGGAATCCATTCAGCCGATCTCCGGGTCTGGCGGTACCCCTGTTAGCATAGCTTAGCATAATCTATTAAATCTGATTAGACCATTAGCATTGCACTAAAGAATAACCAAAGATCTATAACTTGACTCTTCTGTAGTTACATCGTGTACTAAGATCGATGTAACATGGCTGCAGGAGGCGCAATGATATTACGCAGTGCCCGAAAATAGTCCCCTGCTATTGAAAAGTTACCAATGGGACTATTTCCGGCAGTGCGTAGTATCATTGCGCCTGCTGCAGCCATGATGTTATAGCAGCAAAGTCATTGATTATTACGCCGAAATGAGAGTTTAGTTACTAGCCCGTTTGGCCTTAGTACACAGTGTGACTACAGAAGAGTCAAGTTTTAAATCGAAAAAAAAAAAACGAAACTCTTTGGTTATTTTTAGCGCAATGCTAATGGTCTAATCAGATTCAATGGATTGTGCTAAGCTATGCTAAATGTGGTACAGCCACTTTTCATGACGCAATGTGTTAAATGCAGAGGTCACATTCCAAGTATGGATTACCATACCTATGCATGTGCGAGCATCGGCGTGTATGCGAAACCCCTCGCTGCACTCGCAATGATACGAGCCGAGTGTGTTCACGCACATCTGCTGACAGCCGCCATTCAGCTCCTCACACTCATCTATATCTGTATAGAGAACACACACATGTAACAAATAACATGATGTGCCTTCACATATTATATGAAAATAAAATGCAAATGTTTATACAAAAAATGCATAGTGAGAATAGTAAAATAAAAGTCGAAAAGGTCTAGAAGAGGAGGAAAAATATAGGGCGACTTTTTAAGACAACACATCATAACATAACATCTGACTAATAAAAACAGGGCATAACACAAGTAATATTGCCATTATTAATAAAATACCATGACATACCATGACATCGTCTGATTCTTTATCTGTTAAATCAAATATATGATGTCCTTGTAGTTTTCTTATTTTCTTTTGATGTACCCTCATTTACAGTACAGCTTTTCAGGAAGCTGGTGTGTAATGTATCACTTTTTGGTTTATATCGAGGGGCAACCTACCGATCTCTCTAATGAAGCCAACACGGAAGTGACTTAAACTGCAATTCATCGACTGGCCGCTTGAGGCTGGCTTCAAAAGGGAGTCAATTCCCATAGACTCTCATGTTAAAAATGGCCAACTTTACAGTAGAAAATAATATGTTTATAGCCTGGTACAAAAAGTGTTTTTGGCCTATATAGCTAATTTTGCCCTTCATGACAACTGTGAGGGGGGTGAATTTTTTTGTAACTCACCCGTTTAGATTATATTAAGCCTTAAACTTCTGCATAATTAAGGGCGTGGTCCCTTGAGTGTCGGTTGAACAGCCACTGCTGTCACTAGACTCGCGCTAGGCGGGCGTGGTTTCACCTCAGCTTCACCCATGTCCCGCCTCTTTACCCATTTTCGGTTTTCGGCGAGTAATTCGCGGGGACGCGCGGCCAAGATGGCGACAGCAGGCAACGCCTACTTTAAGCTTCAAAAGCGATCTTCACAAACCAATGGGTGACGTCACGGACACTACGTCCATATTTTTTTACGGTCTATGGTTTAAATCCCATAATGCAGCTCACACCTGTTTCCTCATCTGCACCCTTTCAGTTCACTAGGACGTGGGACAGCAGGACAGATCATCTTTCCCACACTAACAGCTGATCTGAGAACAGATGTGAACTTGTCTCTCTCAGCAGCACATCCAAGCACTATTCTACAAAGGTCTACCAGCAGTTGTCTTCATAATAACCTGACGCAATCACATTTCCAGCAGCCTTATCCGAATAGAGAACTTTACAAATGACACTTTCTTTTCATTATGACAATTTAATTTTAAAGCAATATATTAAGGGCTTCTTAATCAAACATTGGTTAAGATTGGGTCACTTTGATTATAAACAGGTTATAAGATATGGTAAAAAATGAGTATGACAGTAAAATTACCTTGACAGGATTTCCCATCAGTCCCTAGTTTACTGCCATCAGGACATCTGCAATAATAGCTGCCAATGGTGTTACAGCACGAGCCTTCACAACCTCCATTGCTGTACGCACACTCGTTTATATCTGCAGAGAGAGAAAGAGAGAGAGAGAGAGAGAGAGAGAGAGAGAGAGAGAGAGAGAGAGAGAGAGAAAGAAAGAAATCTTTTATCTATAAACAGGGAAAAGTAAAAAAATGTAAGTGTGTATGTTTGCATGACTGAAATTGATTGTGCAACATTATGATCTTTCTGTAAAGCCTCTGAAACCAAGGATGGGTCGGCAAATCAAAAAACCCAGGCCACACCCACACTTGGTTCCCAAGGCAACACAGCATCACAGCATCTTTCTATGGGGTCCCATCCACAAATGCACACATTCAAACACATGCACACATTTCCCACACATTTTGCAATATGATGTAATTCATTGTCTTGATCTTTTGAACCTATAGACGGTTTCATCGGACGCACCTGCAGTCACGCGATTGCATGTCTGATCAGAACTTTACTTTTGGTTTTTGTTTGTTTATTGGCCTGACTAGTTGCTAAACTGAACTCTTAAACAAATACGTCATCGAAAATAACAAATGTTTTGGTTAATCCTAGGTTATCTATGTGTTGTTTATTTTGCTTGTTATATAAATTAACTACTTTAAACGGACTTTGTTGTTATTTATTCTTAGTAGAGTTTACCGGAAGTTACGTGATGACCACAGACGCCGCTTGTTTATGCTGAAACCGTCTATAAAAGCCTCTGAACCAGAAAACAGACGACTCCGGACCGAAGTCGCACCGGATTTGCTGATTTTGTCCCGGATCCGGTGCAGATACGGCCCGGGGTCGTCTACTGTCTGGGCGACTGTATAACACAGCACTGACCTTTAGCAAACATACCACAGTAATACAGAGTGCTGCTTACATCATTCATGTTGAAATACGAAGACAGATTTACAGGTGATGTTTTTTTCATTAGGGAGCCTTGGCAAGTTTTACAGGGTTTTGTCCTCTGTTCCAAACAGGAAGACAAAATAATTCATTACTCATTTTTTTCTATTGAAATATGTTTTGTGGGTCACTCAGGAAAAAATATGCTATAATATGATTATAATGGAGTTATGTAGACAGGCATAGATATGTTTGGTATTCCTGTAGCTCAGTTGGGAAGGCATTTGGTTAGCAGCGCAAAGGTTGTGGGTTTGATTAACACAACAAAACATACAGCATGAATGTAAGTCGCTTTGGATAAAACCGTCTGCCAAATGCATAAATGTTTCCAAGCAAAACCTTCCTGTCCATAAAGATACACAAACAGATGTAGATTTGTACTATGGACAAGACACATTTTATTTTCATTCAACGTTGGGCATGTACAGCATGGTCTTTCAGCAAGTCTGTGCATTACCGCAAGAAACCGATCAAGATGCCTGATGTCTTTCAGCATAACATCTAAGCTTTGGTCTATGAAAAAAAACAGATAGGTTCAGCATTCACACTACGCATAGTGTACACTTCACAGTGCTTGCGGTGGCAAAAAGTGTGTGAAAGATCTGACTAAACTGAACAAGAACTTGATAAGAACTGACAAAGGCATTGAAATACAGTACGCACATATCTACTCCAGCATCTGGTTAGCTGGTTCAGGTCTCTCTTTCCACATCACACCACCTGGTAATGGTTGGCTTTGTCTTTTTGAGTCTTTCTAGATCTAAATCTGTGTTGCAACCAGTGTTCAGTCATTAATCTTTTTCTGACTCTTACTGACAGCGAAGGGCTGAGAAGAGACAGAAAAACATCAAAGAAATAAATAAAGAGAGCAAAAACAAGGCAAAAATATTGCATAATATTTAAAGAAATTGTTTAAAATTCTGTAACATTTTTTTTAAATTCTGCTAACATTACCTATTTAAAGTGCTTATTTAAAACTGTAGACCACCCAGACAGCAAACGACTCCGGGCCAGATCCACCCCGGAGCCGTTGACTTTGGCGCGGATCCGGCCCGGGTCGTCTACTGTTTGGGTATAATCTGCTATAAAGATTTAACCCCTTCAGATTTTTCCAGTGTTTAATCAGTGTGCCTTATTTTGATTGGTTGATCATCATTTTTATTGGTTTGAACCACAAAACACGTGATGTCCATTCCAGTGGACGCAGGGTCTGAAGGAGTTAAGATGACTTTTGTCCAGTTGAAAAAGAGTGACAGTATTCCTTGTCTCATAAATCTTATGCCAGTCTGTACGTATTTTATGAGGTGGCTAATTTGTATTATTCATACAACCACATTCATACATTTTTGTATGATTTGCTATCACCCCCATGATAAATACTTAATTTATACTTATGCAAAAAATTTTATATGTATATGCATATGGCAAACAACCTAAACCAATGAAGTACCTTGCACATCGAAAAAATGCAACGCCTAAGAGGTGCCTTGTGCGTTAAAAAGTGACGTCAAGTTAGGAGTGAGAATGTGTTGCACTTAAAAGTAATTTCCTTTTAAAAATGCACAAAATGTGAAGGAATCCTGTTGATGCAATGTAAAGATGTCTTCCCTGAGATCTCAGTTTGGATGCGTTACATCTTGCTTGATGTATTTTACAGACCAATAATGGACAGAACCTTACATATATTCTCCCTTGAACAGTAGGAATACTGTCACAGTTAGATCTTGTATATAAAGTATGTCAAAAGTTATATTTCTTACTGTAGCTCTTGGAGTTTAAATACACTAAAGAGTCTCAAAGGAAAACCAAGGTATTTTCATACTCTTTCCCATTCGTTATACTTTCTATCCACATGTTAAACTCATCGGTTATCTCTTAGGATTATGAATTTCGAGAAAAAGCGGATGTGTCTCAGGAATATCTCCTGTCCTTTCACTGGAAGATCCTCCTTAATGATTTTGTCAGAGTGGCCCCAAAACTTTCAAAACATTAAGCTTATTTATGTTACTATGAAATTATCAATAATATCTATAACCTCTAGAACTTTATATTATTCACTTTGGGATGGATCTCTTTTAACAACGAATGATGATTAATGTGAAGTTGTCTAGGTGATACAACAGGTTCAAATGTTTTTAAATTGTTGGAACATTGTGTAAACCGTGCAAAGGTCATGGGTTCGATTCCCAAGAAACACACACTGATAAAATGTATACTTTGAATGCACTGTAAGTTGCTTTAGATGAAAGCATCTATCTAATGCATAAAAATGCTTAATTTCTGTGGCACTAAAAGCACCAAACTAAATTGTACTCAAATGCACCACATTGTTTTTTTAGGATTTTGCATATTTTTATCAGATTTTTTTTCCCTATAAAGTTTTCTGGTTTACCAGGTGTTTGCTGTGGATTCAGCATTGCACTATGAACATGTGTTACTAACAGTCAATGGTTGGCAGATGTTCTGAATGCAGGTTTATGGCCCTGTGGCAGTAACATTATCTGTTGCCCACCAGTGTTGAGGAAGTGGAACACTTTTAGTGTATTTATACACATATTTATAAATAAATATGTCTATCTTTCAGCATACATGCATGTGTTCACGATTAAAGACCATTGCACCTGCAAATCCTGTGTGTTATCCTACATACTGTAAACACACATTTCTAAATCAGGCCACACATAACCAGAGAGGAACTTCAAAACATCTGGTGGCCATTTGTACATTATTTACTCATTTCCACAACTAACGGAGGGTTTGTATTCAGCTACCGACAGGTCTGTTTTAATATTCAATGAAATATTAAGTTACAAGTGTCTACTGTATTTCAGACACCATGAAGGATGAAAACATACACGTCACTGTATGTTGCTAATCTAATATAAGATTTTAAAACAATAAACAGCATTTAAACATGTTTGAATTGAAGCTGGGCTTTCAGAGGACTCTACAATAGCAAACTAACATGTCCATATACAGTTCACGTATACACTCACCTAAAGGATTATTAGGAACACCTGTTCAATTTCTCATTAATGCAATTATCTAATTAACCAATCACATGGCAGTTGCTTCAATGCATTTAGGGGTGTGGTCCTGGTCAAGACAATCTCCTGAACTCCAAACTGAATGTCAGAATGGGAAAGAAAGGTGATGTAAGCAATTTTAAGCGTGGCATGGTTGTTGGTGCCAGACGGGCCGGTCTGAGTATTTCACAATCAGCTCATTTACTGGGATTTTCACTGACAACCATTTCTAGGGTTTACAAATAATGGTGTGAAAAGGGAAAAACATCCAGTATGTGGCAGTCCTGTGGGCGAAAATGTCTTGTTGATGCTAGAGGTCAGAGGAGAATGGGCCGACTGATTCAAGCTGATAGAAGAGCAACTTTGACTGACATAACCACTCGTTACAACCGAGGTATGCAGCAAAGCATTTGTGAAGCCACAACACGCACACCCTCGAGCCGGATGGCCTACAACAGCAGAAGAACCCACCAGGTACCACTCATCTCCACTACAAATAGGAAAAAGAGGCTACAATTTGCACGAGCTTGCCAAAATTGGACAGTTGTTGCCTGGTCTGATGAGTCTCGATTTCTGTTGAGACATTCAGATGGTAGAATCAGATTTTGGCGTAAACAGAATGAGAACATGGATCCACCACTGTGCAGGCTGGTGGTGGTGTTGTCCATCCCTTTATAACCACCATGTACCCATCCTCTGATGGCTACTTCCAGCCGGATAATGCACCATGTCACAAAGCTCAAATCATTTCACATTGGTTTCTTGAACATGACAATGAGTTCACTGTACTAAAATGGCCCCCTCAGTCCTCAGATCTCAACCCAATAGAGCATCTTTGGGATGTGGTGGAACATCAACTGCAAGATGCTATACTATCAATGTGGGCCAACATTTCTAAAGAATGCTTTCAGCACCTTGTTGAATCAATGCCACATTAAGGCAGTTCTGAAGGGCGAAAGGGGGTCAAACACAGTATTAGTATGGTGTTCCTAATAATCCTTTAGGTGAGTGTATATATATTATGTTACTTTAACCTAACAAATAAAGTTAAACAATTTCAACTTGTTTTTATAAGTTGTGTCTACGTATCACAGGTCAAAACTTAAATTAGTAGCTTGAATTGGCTTGTAAACCAAGTTGTTTTAAGGGGGGGTGCATGATCTCAGAAAGCCAATGTTGATATTTAAAATCACATAAAACAAACACGCCCCTACCCCGATAGAATCGGGTCCTTCTATTGATAGACCCGTCCCACACATACCAACCCAGGGAATAATGTCGGTTAGACACGCCCCTTACTGCTGATTGGCTACAAGTGTGTTTTGGTACTCTTTTCCAAAGTGTTTTTCAAAAATCATGCACCCCGCCTTTAACTTCATGCTGCATTTTTTTCGACAATGCAAGGTACACATACTTATAAATAATGTTAAGCTTGTAATGCACTGTAGTCATTTAAAAAAAAGCATCTGCCAAATGCATAAATGTAACATTCGGTTTAAATGTTTTTACCCCAAGAACTTTTGATACTTCAATAAAAGATTACTAAGGGGTCTCGTGAGCTATGAAAAAGCAACTACTGAGCCATATTTTTTACATCAATAACTCATATTTCATAGCACTGAATATTTACAGCTAAACTTTTCTAGAGGTTTTGTGTTAAAAGCAACAGATCACTGTGGCATACACACACACACAGACAGTTCATGTTTGTCCACAGCGGGATACGGTTTCTCAATCTCCCAGCTGAGATCACCTGCTGAGTGAAGACGTTAAAATCTCTTTGGAGTTTACGCTGGACTAATATTTAAAGTGTTATTTTTGTGCTAGCGTATGTCATACTCGCTCCTTCCTGAAGTTAATCTATTTAAAGTGTTATTTTTGTGTTAGCGTATGTCAGACTCGCTCCTTCCTGAAGTTAATCGGAATAACAAGAAGATCCAAACCTGCAGTAGGTTGTGTCCTCTGTGTCTGGAATAACTACAGCTCTCACAGTAAATACTCTTGGGGACTCTTGAGGATTTTGCTGTGCAATAAACCTTTAACCCTACAGACCAAATTTCCGTTTCCAGAGCCCGTGCCTGGCAGAGCCGATCCCGCAGAAGTGAAACGCCTTAGTTTAAATATGAGTTTTCATCACCAAACCAACACACGGGCATGTCAGTATGACTTTACGAACTAAATGGCATGCTTTAAAACAGCCTGTAGTTTGTATGAGGACTTCAGTCAAGTGCAAATACACATATGTGTGCTAGATTTGTGTTTTTTTGAATGAGATACTGGAACTTAAACATTTATACACAGAAATACTGACAGTGTGTGATGTAGTGAAAGTGTGAAAGTGTTTTTAGCACAATAATGTGTATGCTTGTACTAAAATGCAAGAAATGTCAGATTATTGAACTTCTCTATAACAAGAATGTTGGAGTCAGGACCCTCCATGGGGTTGTAACTCTTAACTGCAGTTTAGAGCAAACACTAGAATAAAGACAGGAAAGGAAATACTCACACACAGACACTGTGCACACACAATGTCTGCTCAGCACATATTATAAATCTGGATGTTTGTAATGAAGAGTAAAGAGCTTGTCTCTGCCACACATCAGGATGACAATGTTGTTTAGTACAACCTCATAATGTTGGTCAAATAAGCATCCTATTTAACTTTGTAAAGGACTTTTTGTGTTTTTTTTAAGTATCCTAGAGGGTATTCTGGGGTTACTAGTAGTCAAAACCAAATATGGGGGGGGGGGGGGTTGACAAAAATGTCAGACATTACAAATCATCAAAACGTATGGAACAAAAGTAAGCTTTCTCTGGCAAGGCGTGCTAAACATGTACACTGTAAGGAAAAGTGTTCAAAAAAGGTTCCCTAACTGAGGCGGTACACTTTAATAAAGTACACCATTGCATCTACAGAGTTCAATACCTCAAATGTACATACTGGTAACAAATGTATACATTTGTACTTAAATGGTACATATTAGGACCTTTTTAAAGGGTACTGCACAAGTGACAGCTGGGACCATTTTTGGCCTTTTTTTCTGATAGTGTACAATATTAATGTTTTTACATGAGCCTGCAGAAGATGTGCACTTTTCATTCCTATGATATTTAATCTTACCAATTTTCTCTTTATCCCATTCCACAATTTTTACATCTATACATTTGGCAGATGCTTTAAAGGGACACTCCACCTTTTTTTTGAAAATATGCCTATTTTCAAGCTCCCAGTTAAACATTTTATTTTTACCTTTTTGGAATCCATTCAGCCATTCTCCGGGTCTGGCGCTGGCACTTTTAGCATAGCTTAGCATAATCCATTGAATCTGATTAGACCATTAGCATCACGCTAAAAAATAACCAAAGAGTTACATATTTTTCCTATTTAAAACTTGGAGGAGGTGCAATGACATTACGCAGAAGCCAAAAATAGTCCCCCTAGTATCTTTCAATAGCAGGGGACCACTTTCGGGCACTGCGTAATATCCTTGCGCCTCGTGCAGCCCTGTTACGGCAGCAAAGTCCTTGATAATTACACCAGAATGAGAGTATAGTCCTAGCCATATCTGCCTAGAAAATCACAACTTTTAATTTTCCGTCGGTCTTAGTACACGATGTAACTACAGAAGAGTCTAGTTTTAAATAGGACAAATATTAAAACTCTTTGGTTACTTTTAGAGCGATGCTAATGGTCTATTTAGATTCAATGAATTATGCTAAGCTATGCTAAAAGTGGTAGCGCCAGACCCAAAGATCAGCTGAATGGATTTCAAAACGGTAAAGATCAAATGTTTAACTCTAGGCGAGCTGAAAAATGAGTATATTTTCAAAAAAAGTGGAGTGTCCCTTTAATCCAAAGAAATTTACAGTGCATTACAAGCGAGACATTTCTATCTGTATGTTTACTCACTGGGATTGAACCAGTGATCTGTTGCACTGCTAATGCAATGCTATACAAAATGCAGAAACAATCTCTTCTGGCAGTCACTCTGTCTTTCAAACTCACTCGCGGGTCTCTAAACTTAATAGTTTTACCAGTCCAGTAAGGATTTTTTTCAGTTATTTCCCCATCTTACTCTTTCACAATCTGCTCTCTGCATTACAGGCTACTGTAGAAATGTACAGTTTAGGCTAAGCGATCATTCTACATTACATTAAATAACTACATACAAAACTACATTACACTGTTAGAAAACAATTGAATAAAAAAATGTCCCTAAGCTGTCCCTTGGGCGGTACCCATTAAACATTTTGTAATATGAACCATTTAGGTACAGATATGTATACATTTTACTAATATGCATCTTTGAGGTATAATATGAACTCTTTTGGTGCACATATGTACTTTTTGAATGGGTAGCCTCCCAGTGACATACAGGGACCATTTTATGACAAATTTTTTATAACAGTAGTATATAAACTTCTATACAGTGCGGGTAACCTTCACAAACACCTTGTGAAAACCAACATCTATCAAAACAAAGCAGCAGGGAAAAACAAGCGGAAATCTAACAAACCAAAACGACGTTTGCTTGACAAAACACACACATGTACACACACACATGTACACACACACACACAGGTGGTAGACAGAGGCTAGAAGGTGTGGGAAGCAAAAACCCAAGTCAACAAGCTTTAAACCTAGTTAATAAATCAAACCTCTATTCACATACAAACACACATACACACTTCTAAACACAACACTCGATTTCACAAATAGATCAATACAAAACATATGATATCTTACGTTTGCCTAAAACCGCACAATGTTTGACAAAAAGCTTCAAACACACAGATACAGATTTGCGACCCTGCTTGTAAAATCCAGGATAAAGTCTCATAATCTAACTTTGAGATTAAGAGCATCAAAGTTTGATTTCACATTGATGTCAATCTTTGACATGATCGCACTCCATCAATATTAAAGATATCAAGGTTATATTTACAGTATGGAGAATGTTTTATGTAAAAAAACACAAAAAATGGCTTTTTCACACACTGGGTCACATTTGTTTGTTGCTTACCATACTGGCAACGTGTTCCCTCGAACCCTTCTGGACATTGACACATCTGATCACCGAACTCAGAGCATTTTCCCCCATTAAAGCAAGTACCAGATAAACACAATCCTGTTCAAAGTTTATGGGTAAAAGAGCAAATTAATATTATTCAAAATGTGTGCCGACACACCAAACAGAAACACATGCATGCATATAAATGTATGGTCATGATACTCACGGTGCAGACATCCTCTCTCTTCCCCTCTCTGCACCCATCCTGGGCAGCACTTGTAGACAGTTTGCATCTGCATACTATAGACCTGCCTATACACTGTATAATACCCTGTCCTGAGAAAGAAGACCACAATACAATTAAGTGACGGGCAATCGCAAAAATGTCATGATCAATAAAAATGGGGTATGAGCGATGGTACAATGTCCAAAGTTTACTCGCTGAAAGGTTTTTATTTATAGCAGTAGAGTAAAAAAGTTGGTTCAACTTAAATAAGTAAGTTATCTGACTGCCTTAAAGTTTTGAGTTAAAGGATTAGTCCATTTTCTTAAAAGAAAAATCCAGATAATTTACTCACCACCATGTCATCCAAAATGTTGATGTCTTTTTTTGTTCAGTCGAGCAGAAATTATGTTTTTTGAGGAAAGCATTGCAGGATTTTTCTGGTTTTGGTGGACTTTAATAGAGCCCAACATTTAATACTTAACTCAACACTTAACAGTTAAGAGTTTCAAAGGACTATAAACGATCCCAAGCGAGGCACAAGGGTCCTATCTAGCCAAACGATTGTCATTTTTGACAGGAAAAATAAAAAAGATGTACTTTTAAACCACAACTTTTCGTCTAGGTCCGGTCCAGCGCGACCTAACGTAAATGCGTAGTGACGTAGGGAGGTCACGTGTTACATATATAAAATGCACATTTGCGGACCATTTTAAACAATAAACTGACACAAAGACATTAATTAGTATCAGTTGACATACAACAATTAGGAACGGTCCTCTTTCAAGACGCTTGTAAACACTGGGGCGGAGTTTCACGTTCGTCCTATGTGACCTCTTGACGTCATGACGTATTGCGTGGGGTCAGCTGGCGCATCACGACCGGATCTACATGACGAGAAGTTGTGCTTTAAAAGTGTATATTTGTTATTTTTATTGTCAAAAAGGACAATCGTTTTGATAAGACCCTTATGCCTCGTTTGGGATTGTTTATAGTCCTTTGAAACTCCGTTGAAAAAAACTGTTACGTGTTGAGTTAAGTATTAATTGTTGGTGTCTATTAAAGTCCATTAAAATGAGAAAAATCCTGCAATGTTTTCCTCAAAAAACATAATTTCCTCTGGACTGAACAAAGAAAGACATCAACATCCTGGATGACATGGTGGTGAGTAAATTATCTGGATTTTTCTTTTAAGAAAATGGACTAATCCTTTAATTCAACTCTAAGAAATTTTTTTACACAACTTTATATTTTTTGAAGTTGAATTAACTAAAAATTTTAAGGCAACCAGGTAACTTACTTTTTTAGTTGAACCAACAAATAATTTTTTACAGTGAGCATTTATTTGTACAATTTGTAAATTACAGTCAAAATAATTTATGAGCAATATGATGTCAGCCTTATACAGCAGATTGTAACTTTTTATGAAGTTGTAAAAGTAGGATCGGTAGGAGCTATTCATTTCTGTCCGCTTTCCCAGATTCCCTCCTTCCCATCTCCTCCATCTCTTTTTTTTACCTCCACAATGCAACTGCATTACGGTGGGTTTGAATTTGGGCTCAAGTCGAGCCTCAGATTCGAGCTCCCTTCAAAGATATCAAGCCTATTACTATTAGACTGAATAGGCAGGTGAGTTTGTGAATTTTTAATTGTTTAAAAATTATTCCCAAATATAAACTATTTTATGGGTTAAAACAACTCTGAAGTCCACTTCTAGGCTGATGCTGATTTACACAGTAAAGGGTTTCCCATATAATGCTATTTCACAAAAGATCTGATTCCATATATTGTAGAACCCATTAGGCAATGGTTGGCTTTTTTGCATGGTATCAATTGACTATTTTCCTATAGCTTGTCAGATTTCCAGAGAGTGTTTCCAGTGCACTTATAGGTCAATGGAAACCATCTGCTAAATAGTAGAGCAGAACAGATGCTAATTCAAAAGATCTTTTTATGACTAATTTTAATAATTGCTCAGAAGGACACAGTCTGGGGCATATTAGCCGAAAGTGAAAAGTTTAAGGGATAATGTCTGTGTTATGTTCTAAATGGCAATAATGTAATAGTTACCTGCTCTTGTAACCCATGCACCAGCGTTGAGAAGAACAGCCCTGACGCCACACTTTCACCATACGTGTGAATGCCTGTACACATGGCTGCTTCAGACCAATCAAAGACATCTCCTGCTCCTCACACACATTGGGCCTGAGAGACAGTGAAATAAACTATTAGCTTATAGAATATCAAAAATGAATGGAATTAGTAAAAAATTATTTCACTAATTCCATTCAAAAAGTAAAACTTGTATATTATATTCATTCATACACACAGACTGATATATTTCAAATGTTTATTTCTTTAAATTTTGATGATTATAACTGACAACTAAGGAAAATCCCAAATTTAGTACCTCAGAAAATTAGAATATTACTTAAGACCAATACAAATAAAGGATTTTTTTAGAAATCTGTGCCAACTGAAAAGTATGAGCATGTACAGCACTCAATACTGAGTTGGGGCTTATTTTGCCTGAATTACTGCAGCAATGCGGTGTGGCATGGAGTCGATCAGTCTGTGGCACTGCTCAGGTGTTATGAGAGCCCAGGTTGCTCTGATAGTGGCCTTCAGATCTTCTGCATTGTTGGGTCTGGCATATCGCATCTTCCTCTTCACAATACCCCATCTATGGGATTAAGGTCAGGTGAGTTTGCTGGCCAATTAAGAACAGTGATACCATGGTCCTTAAACCAGGTACTGGTAGGTTTGGCACTGTGTGCAGGTTCCAAGTCCTGTTGGAAAACGAAATCTGCATCTCCATAAAGTTGATCAGTAGCAGGAAGCATGAAGTGCTCTAAAACTTCCTGGTATATGGCTGCGTTGACCTTGGACCTCAGAAAACACAGTGGACCAGCACCAGCAGATGACATGGTACGCCAAACCATCACTGACTGTAGAAACATTACACTGGACCTCAAGCAACGTGGATTGTGTGCCTCTCCTCTCTTCTTCCGGACTCTGGGACCCTGATTTCCAAAGGAAATGCAAAATTGACGCTTTTGTTGTTCAAGAGTGGCTTGACACAAGGAATGCGACAGCTGAAACCCATGTCATGAATACGTCTGTGCGAAGTGGTTCTTGAAGCACTGACTCCAGCTGCAGTTCACTCTTTCTGAATCTCCCCCACATTTTGGGCTTTGTTTGACAATGCTCTCCAGGGTGCGATTATCCCTATTGCTTGTACACTTTTTTCGACCACATCTTTTCCTTCCCTTCGCCTCTGTATTAATGTGCTTGGACACAGAGCTCTGTGAACAGCCAGTCTCTTTTGCAATGACCTTTTGTGTCTTGCCCTCCTTGTGCAAGGTGTCAGTGGTCATCTTTTGGACAACTGTCAAGTCAGCAGTCCTCACCATGATTGTGTAGCCTACACAGAGTTAATTAGCTGATTAGAGTATGGCACCAGGTGCCTTTTCACAATATTCTAATTTTCTGAGATACTAAATTTGGTATTTTCCTTTGTTGTCAGTTATAATCATCATACATTTGAAATACATCATTCTGTGTGTAATGAATAAATATAATATACAAGTTTCACTTTTTGAATGGAATTAGTGAAATAAATCAACCTTTTGATGATATTCTAATTATATGACCAGCACCTGTATAATACAAAATGTATATAAAGGTGAGATCTAGAGGTTAAAACACCAGATTTTTACTTGGGCCCTCCCCAAACGATGCACTTGACTCTTACATTTCACACAAAACGTTTTCACATCTTCACATAAACCTCTTGACGGCAGCAGGTTCAAAGCAAAACAGGCTTTGTCCACTTTGTGAGATTTTTACCAGTAAGGACCACCTAAAAAGTCGGGTTTTGACGTTTGCACTATATTTGTGAGGACATTTTCAAAAATATATGGCCAAACCTGCAGATACAAACACACCGAATTGATATCCTTTCAACTACAATCTATCTCAAACAAATTGTATTATTATTTTCTAAAGTTTAGTTTACCTAATGAGCTGCCTGCCTGGAGTAAAAAAATATCACTGAGGACTTCGAGGCTATAGAATGATTTGTTGTATGCAAATCCATCTAAGAGAATCTGGCCCTTAAATTCTTCATTTTGTTCTCCTGTCCTGACTGAGTGTGGACTCTGCCTGGGGCTCAAGTTCTCTCTCAGGTCGTTTCTTATGACCATCATTACATCCTGAGCTCATTAGAGAGATACAGTCATCAAACATGCAGGGTCTCAGACACTGGGGGGGACTCAAGGACTGCAGTCACGCTATTTGACACGCTTGTCATATTTCTTTCCAATTCTTTTATGAAAGCTAATGCTCTTTGGCGACACATAGCGGGCAATTAAAACACCCGATAATCATTTAAACATCTGCAACAATTCCAGTTACATTTTTTTGGGATTTATACCCAAACCAAAAGTCTATGACACAAACAATATATTGGATGTGTAAATGTAATTTGTAGCATACTTACAGAACAACACGTGATAATCTTAGGATAGTTAAAAAAGATCATATAAACCTTTAATATGGACAGGGCAATGATTCAGTGACAAAATCAGTGACACTTTAACTAACATAAAACAATGGTGATAAGTGTAACAACATTTACTAATGGGTTACAAATTTAGGCACAATAAAGCACAGTTTTGTACATATTTACAATTTTTGTGTCTTTTTTTAATCTGACTGTTAAACTAATATGGGAATAAAAATAACTCACATGTCCGGTTGTAGGTCCACTGATGATGCGCTGTTCATAGACACGATGACACACCAGAGGAAAAGTGCCACGGAGCGCATCATGCATCCACAGACACGCAGCCCACGCTCTTCTGATGCCGGAGACGATAATGATGTCCCACAGGTTTCAGGGGCCCACCATCTACTTCATAGGATCCGATCACTTCATCATTATGAGTATGTGGCTGTAGTTTTTACCTTTATGAAGGTGCTAAATGTTTTCCCTTCATACACTTGAAGAATGAAGCATCCTAGACTAGTCGTGGAGTTGGTATCCACTGCTTTGAGTTTGAGCTCACAGATTTGGACAGTCGATCAGCGCTCTTCCCCACACACACGCGCGCGCGCGCAGACACACACACACACACACACACACACACACACACACACATACCGTTAGGGGCCACAAAATGGAAACACGACCCCCCTCAGCGTGTTTTGCAAATATTTGTTTTATTATTTTGTTTTATGAATGCAATTGTGCTCGTTTAATACCAATTATCACAAATAAAACAAAAAATAATCTGTATATTAATATATAATTAATTAATTATGTAATTTAATGTACGTTAATAGGCACACATTTTGTATTGATTTTGTGTTCAAATAAATTAAAGGGACAACACATTAAATGTATTTTGACAAAACTGAGTGCAGACAGACAATATAAATACAAATAATATAAATAAACAAAATATATAAAGATGATCTTATTTAAAACATATTCGTTAGTTGCAATCTTGAAGACAACGGCAAAAAGCATATGGAAACAATGTAAGTCTTGATGACAGATTACACTACAATTTACATTAACTTTCTTTCACCAAGTACATGGGGACTTTTAATTTGAAAAGCGATTCTCTCACCCGATGTCAATACACAGTGTACAGCTTCACGCAGCTGTGAGTGATGCGGTCTGTGTGAGCTGGTTTACGCGGTACTGCGGGATGATTATCTGCCTTTAATTACTCACAAAATAATCGGATTTTACTAAATAATCCCACTTTAACGTGTACAATCCGTCTGTGGGTCTGATCTCGGTGAAGATGATGTTACTGTGTTCAGAAAATTGTATTTTGATCAAAGTGTGGCCCTTCATCAGCTGTCATTGCTGTACCCGATGCTCCCATTGGTTTTATTTTCAAATATTTTAGAAGCATGTAACGTTACTTATGACCGGATCTCACCTAAAACAAAGTAATTATCTTCATTAATCGGTTTATTTTGATTTGATTCCCATAGATTGTTCTCAACGGCAAATCGAAAGTAATTTGTAACAACTGCTGTCAGTGTTAAATTGTATTCAGCACAAATAATTTAAATTAAAGCATGACGTTTATAAAAAAAAAATTGTTTTGTTTAAAAACAACCTGCAAAAGTGTTTATTCAGCCTGTGTGTCTACAAAGGACTAAACTTTAAAGCTGCTGATTAAATCAAATGCTTTCTGTTTCCTGAAATAGTTCATCTCGTGCTCATTGACATCTGGTTCCTCTGTTATGTGTTATGTAGCTTCAGGCTCTTGGGGATAATAGTAGGCAAATTATTATTTATATATTATTATATATTTATTAATATTACGGTACCTGACTAGTTTTCAGTGTTATTAGAGATAGCCTTAGTATGTTTGTATTGGAAAAAAGGACCTTTGTTGGACAACCTGCAATTCTGGTTTTGCTTTACAAAACAAAAATATTTTGGATGTAGTTCCCACTGTGGCTATTATAATTAATAATAAAATAAAGTTCCTGTGAACAAATTTTTAAGAAAATCTTTTAGGATTATGTATAAATGTTAAGTTTTTTTTTTGGCCCTTACAGTGTTTATGCTAGCCTTTAAAGCACACTACAAACTACTGTGCTTTAAAACATTGACAAAATTCACGTGAAGATGTAAACAATCAAAACTTAGTCTCTCACATTCGCCAGTATGGATCAGTCATGTTTACTTTAGCTCCTCCTAAGATTTTTGGTTGTGAGGTAAACTAATGCTGCGTCCGAAACCGCCTGCTTCCATACTATATAGTAGACGAAAAGCAGTAGGCAAGTAGTATGTCCGAATTCATAGTATTCGAAAAACATTAGGCGAAAAGTACCCGGATGACCAACTACTTCCGTCAAGATCTTGAAGTGTTCATATGATGGACACTTTACTATCCCGTGATCCCTCAGTGGAGGAGTTTTCCAATGAAGAAGACAACGAAAGGGGCGTAGTTTTATTCAAAAATGTCCAAAAGCGGTAACACAGTTCTATTCAAATGCAAATACATATATTAAATTGCGCTTGTTTAATCTCATTCCAGGTAATGACTAACTTAACGACGTATGTCACGTGACGTATTAACATGGCGTATATAGTACGTCCGAATTCATTCATACTATCCATATTCAGACTATGAAGTACCTACTGTTTTAACAGTCAATTAGTAGGTACGTTATCTAATTCAGTACCTACTGTCACGATATGCAATTTTGGACGCAGCATTAAAGGTTCTCTAAGCGAATTCACGCGTTTTAGACCATAAAACATTTTTTGTTACATACAGCAAACATCTCCTCACTATCTGCTTGCTTCCTGTCAGCTGATCGAACTGTAAAAAAACGCAATCTCTGTAGACAGCCCAGCCTCCACAAACTGCAATAATAACAAACTGGCCAAACCTACACCAGAAACCATAACAAAGTGTTCTAACCAATAAACGCCATGAAGGATTTGGGGGTGGGGTTTGGGCGCGTTCATGAAAGCACGGAAGGGAGGGGGAGGAGTTAACTACGCTCAGTTTGTTTGAAAACACATTTCAAAAATCAACACACAGATTCGCTTAGAGAACCTTTAATGCTATTTGCTTTTTTAAAAGTGGGAGGGGCCACATAATATGTCCCGCCCTAACTTCCTGTTTCAGTAGAAATTTCCTCATTGCATCAAACAAAGTTGCAAATGTTAAGGCACTTTAGTTGGTCTTTAAGTGTCTAAAACAAGGGTGTTAGGTCTGATGTTTTATTTACTGTATACACCCTCCTTCCCTGTAGATGAGCGGAGCGGCGTTCCCCTCTCCTACGGCTGAGATGGCGGAGATAAACCGGATCCAATATGAGCTGGATTACACAGAGGGCATCAGTCAGAGCATGCGCATCCCAGAGCAGCTCAGAATGGCTCCATATGAGCACTCGGAGCAGCAGGAATTTATGGACCAGAATGCTCTCCATACAACAATGATGCAGGTTCCTGAGAGAATCGTAGTGGCAGGTAGGACAGAAAAATGCGATTCATTTTATATGCTCAAATTCAGATTACTGAATCTAGATTCTCCTACTGTCCATTCTACCCACCTTCATCAGCCATTATATGTTTGTAATTCGCTGAAAAAAAAAAACAAATGTCATATGGAAAAAATATCTGATCAGTCACTCGTGTCTTTATATAGGGGACAATGATGAATCCCAGTTCTCCATACCCAGAGATCTGGACCTCATTCAGTCCACGGCACAGGAGTCGGCATTTTCCCTGAAGACGCCACCTCGGGTTCTTACGCTCAACGAACGGTCCCTTGACTTCTTAGAAATGGAACAGCCAAGCTCCATTAGCCAGCACAGTGAAGATGTAAGTGGCGCAGACCAAATTTAATGTGGGTGGGTTGGGTAGTGTGCTTAACTTGGCAAACAGTTGTATCCAAAGAGACTTACAGTGCATTAGAAGCTATACATTTCATCAGCATGTGTGTTCAAGTCCATGACCTTTGTTTTGCTAACGCAATTCTTCGAAGTCACTTAAGTCAACTTGAACGTAGGAAAATGAGAAACACCCACTTTCACTCTGTCTTGTTTATTCATACAGGTGCGCACACAAAGCAGGACGCGTAGAGAGCGCTCGGTCAGCGAGAACACCAGCATGCATCACAACGGTCAGCTCACCAGAAACGACTCCATGTGAGTGCCGGGACGTAAATACACACATGCATACTTTACATTTGAGCAAATCTCCCATTCTTGTCCCTCCAAAACCACCCTTTATTTACTTTCTTGTGCCTCATTCTCTCCCTCCATGCTGCTTACTCAAAGGGGGTGAGTTAGAACAATGCATGTATTTGTTTCGTGCCTGCCTGGCTTTTGTGCTTTTTTAGCCCTTTTAGCTTTTTGTTACTGCGATCACAGGACTAGCCTACTCGTATCTTTTAAATATAGAAGAGTAATGTTATCACATTAAAAGCAGAACTGGTTATTGGGTGTTATTGAACGCAGGAAGTTCCTCTGTCGAATCATGGCTGCACGACAGATCTGTTTATTGTTTTCTATTCTGTTGATCTCTATTGGACATTATAAAGAATGGCCACTCCTACACTAAAGAGCTGTTCTCATGGAGGGTTTATTCTTAAAAAAACAAATTAGTCATTCCCCTTCAACCAACTGTTGACTTGTCTTGACATAGAGGTTTTTAATTGGCTGGTCACTTAGTAAAAGCACATAAACCCTGCTAATGATCAACACCTCTTTTTTCCTAACTAGTTTGGCTACTACTAATTTTACGGGTGTGTTGTCCATCAGCCCAGCTTTCGAAGCTTATTTTACTTTAAGGCTAATACAAAATGAACAAAATTATAATAAACTAATTTAACATAATTTAACATAACGTAATTTAAGAGCTCAGATGCAAAATCCACTAAACGCCACCTCCTTCAAAAATGAGATGCTGATATTGACCGAATGCTCTCAGCAAATATATGTTCATTAAATACTTTGATTTGGTTTGTTGGCAGAATCTATTAATCGCCACAGTGTTTTTTTACCAAATGTCTTAAAGTGCACGGAAGAAGAATTGGATAAACGTCAACGCACATACATCAAGGTGCAGGAGTTTTTACCTTGTTAAAAGGTGGTTTATATTTTAGCCTTTTGCTTTACTCTGAAAGGACAGTCAGGCTGGAGACTTTTTCTAGAAGTGAAGATTTTTGCATGCATTTCAAGGGTTTTGCGGTTAAAAAAAAAACATACATTTTTGTTAAATACCACTAAAATGACTAAAGTGACATTTGTGAACATAAGGCATTTTAATTACTGACTAATAACTTTTTCATTGCCGTTAAAAGTGAAATTACTGAACCTAAACATAAGAGCCTGATAAAAAAAAATGCTCATTTACAAGCAGTGTTGGGTAAGTTACTCAAAAAAAGTAATTAATTACTAGTTACTAATTACATCTTCAATCATGTAATTAGATTACTTTACAAATTACTCTCTCCAAAAAATATTTAATTACTTTCTAAATCCTATTAGTACATGTGTAACGGGTGTGCTTTAAAGAAAGCGATGAAGAGGAGAATCCATGTGCAAAAGGTGTTTATTATGTAAAATCCCAATAAGGGCCAGCAAACAAATCCAAAGGGTTAATCCAAAATCAGAATCCAAATACAGGCAATGTGTCAGGGCAGGCGGCAGTACAGGCAAAATCCAGATAACAGGCACAGGTCAAAAACAGGAACAGATACAGGTAACAGATAAACAGATACAAAAAACAGGCAGATACTCAGAATGTGGCGATGTAATAATCAGCCAGGAAGAGGTAAACAGGATGTGACTTATATACAAGAACAAACAGGAAGTGTGAAGTGAAACATGGCAGGATGTATATCAAAATAAAAGCCAGAACAGAACAGGATGTCAAAATAAAAGTCCAAAATACAAAAATACACAGAATACAACCAGAACACATAACAAAACCATTACAACATGATACAAGAATAGGCTTGAAATGGCTCGAAAAAATAATATATAAAAGTACATCAATTATTCTGGTCCCACTTTAGGGTCCAATTCTCTCTATTAACTAACTTTTAACTACTTTTGCCTCAATATACTCCAACTACTGCTTATTAATAACAAAGTTTTTTTAAGTATTGGTAGAAATGGGGAGGGTTAAGGAGGTAGAATAAGGTTTTGCAGAATCAGGCATTAATATGTGCTATTAGGGGGATGCTTCGCCGATTTGGCGTTCAGCTTTGTGTCTGTGGAAACCCGGCAGTGTTGCTGAGTGGCCATGTTTCCCTCCATCGTTTCCCCCTGAGAGGAGAGATATCTGCATTTTGGTTCTGCGAAAAAGTCCTCCGATGATGCAAAAATCGTCATATTACATCATCGGAGGACTTTTTTGCAGAACCAAAATGCAGATATCTCTCCTCTCAGGGGGAAATGATGGAGGGAAACATGGTCATTCAGTAATACTGCCGGGTTTCTACAGATACAAAGCTGAATGCTAAATCAGTGAAGTATCCCTTTAAGTATTAATAAACAGCCAACATCTCATTAATATTAATGCTAATAATCAACCAGTTTATAATAAGAATTGTAAACTAAAATCATGTTAAATCCAGTATTGTATTATAGTATTTAGTTACATCAGAAGTAACTGTAATTAGATTACAAGAAAAATAAGAGTAATCCCTTACTTTACTTTTTCAAGGGAAAAGTAATTAAATTACAGTAACTAATTACTTAGTAACTAGTTACACCCAACACTGTTTACAAGAAAACATGTAAGACACACTTAAAAGGTTTTGCATCTGAGCTCTTCATATATAATATTATATATTATTTAGAAAATCAATATTAAGATCATTACATTGCATTTGTTTTAATGACAGGTAGGCATGAGGCATCTGTAATGCAGAAGAAATCTGAGAACAGTAGTTCCTTAGTACTTTTAGTCAAATATACCATATTACAGTACTGTATTGTCCTGAATATAAGACAAAAAAAATTTCATGGAAATGCCTCTCAATAAACGACGTTGTCCTATATTGGACCTCCAGACTATTACATGTCAATAAAACCGTACCATAAAAATGCAGTAGCTGAAACATTGCAATCTGATTCAAATGTTGGTTTACAAGTAAATTCTATATAATCCGAACCAAACGTCTGCACAAGCGCACAGCCAGGGTTGCCAGATTTGCAAACCAGATCAAATCCAGCCCAATGGACATTCAAAACTAGCCTAAAAGCATCCCAATGACTATTCACAGCCCAAATACCAATAACGAATAAACAAAATCCTTTCATCTTTAACCCGCAGAAAAACAAAACTGGCGGAAACCATTTAAACAGTAGACCATATCTAAATTCGAAAAAAAGCAGAGGACTTGGCAATGACAGCGTCTCTCATCGAGTTCACGCTTTATCTCTGGATAAAAGCTGAGTTAGAGAAAGTTGTTCTTAAGAAGTTTTCAGATATAGCGAATTAAAACACAATTTCTAAAGGCGCGACATTATTTTATTACTTTATGTAATGTTGACATAAATGTACAGCGCGCGACCTCATTACCTTATAATAATGCGTTGCCATTGCCTTGCTTTTGCAAGTTTCTGTGACAAGAATTATGTGAGACGTAAATAAGAGGTAATTATAAGATTTGAACTTGAGCACAAATGTATTTTTGCATACGATTGAGAAAATACTACGATTCACGCGTTTACACGCATACTTTTCTTCTGATGATCGGATCACAGATCGGACTACATGCATACTTTTCTTCTGATGATCGGATCACAGATCGGACTACACCATCCCTTTCAATACAATCGAAATTTGCATCCAATTGACCTCAATCGTACTGATTAAGGTGTTTACGTGAAGGCTTTTCAATACGATTAAGCCATCAATATACGATGAGAAACTGATTATTCGGTTGCATGTAATCGTAGCTATACAGCCTAGGCTAATTGTTAATAAATCCAGATGGACAGCAGGTTATAGATGGTAATGTATGCCATATACAAGGTATTAAAGAATGTGGGAAACCAAACTGGTCCCTTTTGACAAATTAAAGCATTCGCTTTATAAGAAAACAAGAGTTGGTCTTGGCGTTGGTTGGCATTTTTCTGAAAGGTACAATTTGAAAAGGGTCGTCTTATAATCAGTGTTTTCTTATATTTGGGACAATACAGTTTTTACAGTATTAGGATTGGAATCACATGTGACAGTTTAGATTCCTGAGTTAGAGGCGTGACTGCATCAACCTAAATGTATAACAATGAGAAACTTTCACTTTCTTTTTGCCTCACATTCTTTCTGTTTTGCAAAATAATTTTTGATGATGTTGATTTTGAGTTGAATGTTACCTAGACATGTTTTCATGTTATTCACCCAAAAAATCCCTGGTCTTTAGGATCAGATGGGTGAAGTTGGGTCTGGTTGAATTAGTGTTTTATGGTCCAGCAGATGTCACTGTTAGTCAGATCAGCCGTTTCACTGGAGCTCAGCGATAATGGTGCCGTCCTGTGCTTTCAAGGCTTGTGGTTGTTCTTGATTGTCAGACAAAGCGACTGCTGTGTGTGTTTCTGTTGCAAAAAGAATGCAAATGAGGTTTTGCGTATTAGTGCTTGTTGTGGCTTCTTGAATGGTTTGGGATGTGGTCTAGATTTCTGTGGTGAGCCTTTTGTCTGTCCGTATAAAATCATGTTTAACATTTCTCACTGGCCACTGAATCGGCCACTTCTTCTTTCTTAGACTCCTTTCAGTCTCTTTTTTTTCTTTTATTCCCTCTTTCTAAAATCTTAAAGGTATAGTTCACCCAAAAATAAAACTCCTGTTATCAATTACTTATCATGTTGGTCTAATCCCTTATTGTTTTCTATTTCTTGTAAAATAATGAATTAAATATAATACAAAAACAATAAATTCAGCAGAGCATTTAATGGCACATTTCACAAGAATTTTTTAAAATGTCAAATAAATCTTTGGTGTCCCCAGAGTACAAATGTGAAGTTCTAGCTTAAAATACCATATAGATCATTTATTATAACATGTTAAAATTGTCACTTTGTAGGTGTGAGCAAAAATGTGCTGTTTAGGGTGTGTACTTTTAAATCCAAAATGCACTAAATGTCAGTGCCGCGGTTGGATAGTGCAGATTAAGGAGCAGTATTATCCCCTTCTGACATCACAGAAAGAGCCAGATTTCAATTACCTATTTTTTCACATGCTTGGAAAGAATGGTTTACCCAAACTAAGTTACTGGGTTGATCTTTTTCACATTTTTTAGGTTGATAGAAACACTGGGGACCCAATTATAACACTTAAACATGGAAAAAGTCAGATTTTCATGATATGTCCCCTTTAATGCATTTTAATGAACATAAATGGTAACCATTTACTTTCATTGTATGGAAACAAATCATTCTGCCTAACATCTACATATGCAGTTTATTGAACCAAAAAATTATAAAACAGATTTTGATTGACATGGGTGAACTATCCTTTTAATTGAACTTTCTTTATCTCATTCCTTATGTCTTTACTTTTGTCTCACTTGTTCCTCCAATGTTTTCCTCTTCCTTCCTTCCTCCCTCTCCCTCCCTCCCTCTCTCTCTCTCTCTCTCTCTCTCTCTATGGTGTGGTCAGTATGACTCCCTCTCCCTCTGCTGCATTGCGCACTGTGGCACCTCACGGTGGCGCAGAAGACGGTTTTAACCTTTTGAGCGCCCGCAGTGTTCTTTCCTTCGTCCGGTCAACCACACGCCGGGCCTACCAGCAGGTCCTTGAGGTCCTGGATGAAAACCAACGCAGGTGACCTTTGACATCAGACCAAGTATTGAAAAGCTCAGATGCAAAACCCTCTAAGTGCATCTGACATGTTTTCTCATAAATGAGCAATAGATTATGCCAACAAACGGTATTTCTGAATGACCAGAGGCTGGGATTAAGCAGATTTGAAGCAAAAGTATTTAATGTCTGTACGTGCAGAGAGCATTGGTTAATATCATTATCTAATTTTTTATGGAGGTGGCATTTTTAGCGGCTTTTACATCTGAGCTCCTCAGTTTTTGCCTAAAAAGACGTATTTCTGGCTAAATTAGATAAAGCAACCATAAGCACTTGGTTTGAAGAGAATAGTTGAATAGATAGTTCAGTCGTTTTATTTCTGTATTGTTTGCTGATGGATCTAGACACGCTGCTTTCATAAGCTTCATTTTTTTTGTTCAACCATTTATTTTTAGCATGGATATTATGCACATGAGTTCTAAGATTATTTAGTTTGAATCATTTCTTGTCTTAAAATACACTGCAGTTATTTTTACATAACTTGCAGTGATTTTTACAGTTTGCGGTATTGCTGTTTTTTTTTTGAAGAAGAAGTGTTCAGCTCAAAGACAAGCCCTATCTGCACAATGACATCACTAAATTATTCAACTAATTCCCTAGTTTATGAGTATAGTTTATCCTGGTTATTGACACAACATTTCCACCAGATGTGGCCGTCGGGCCAAGTGTCGAGTTCATGCGGGGAGGTCGGAGCATTTGAGTATACAAGTTGAGTCATTGTAGATTAAGTGACATGACGCAGGGAATAAGTATTGAACACATGAAGAGAACAAGGTGCAAAATGGCATAGAAAGCCAGGAGATCACCTGAAATCTGTCAGTATTGAGAGAGAAACCCTGCCCCCTATCAGTACTAATTGATATCAGCTGCTTTAGTCCTAATTGATGGCCTATAAAGGATTCGCATTACCCAGGAGGCACACAAGAAAGACTTCATGATGGGTAAAAGGCAAGAACTCTTTCAAGATCTTCGTAATCTTATCGTTAGAAAGCATTTTGATTGGAATGGTTATAGGCACATTTCCAGAATGCTGAATGTTCCTGTGAGCACTGTGGGGGCCGTTATGAGACTTTTGTAACTGTAAAGAGCATCACCATAAACCGGCCATGATCAGGTGCTCCACTTAAGATCCCTGTCTGAGGAGTTCAAAGAATAATCAGGAGAGTTCTCCAAGAGCCAAGAACCACTCCGGCAGAACTTCAGGTAGACCTTGCATCAGCAGGTACTGTTGTTTCAAAGAAAACTAAAAGCAATGCACTGAACCACCATGGCATACATGTACGCTCACCACGCAAGGCTTCGTTGCTGAACAAAAAGCATGTTGAGGCTCGGTTGAAGTTTGCGAAAGAACATTTGGAGAAGCATGTGGATTATTGGGAGACTATAGTATGGTCAGATGAAAGGAAAATTGAAATTTGGAGGTGGAAGCATCATGGTTTGGGGCTGCTTTTCAGCAAGGGGTACTGGCAGACTTCATATTAGTGATGCACCGAAATGAAAATTCTTGGCCGAAACCGAAAACCGAAAAAAGGAAACCAAGGCCGAAAAACCGAAACCGAAAAACCGAAATAAATTATTATGCCAACTATTAATACAATTGCATTAAAGGCTATCACTGTGTGCTAACTTTACTAGGGATGTGTGACGGATAAAAAAACTCACAGTTCGGATCACATTATATGTTTGGAGGCATAAATGGCATAACATGTTTGGAAATAATGATAGCAATGATTAATAACTTACTTTTACAAGAATATTTTTACAATAATATTTTAAGAAACCAGTCATTTAATGGCTGCTATACTAAATAATATCAGTCATAGTTACTGCTAAATGTTTATGTAAGTTAGTGTCCTAGTTAAACATCAGTAAACTAAATATTAATTTCATATCTGAAAATACAGAACAGTATAACACATACATCTGTTGATTTTCTCAGCAATAATGCAATTCTATAGACTTGACAAGAGGTTTTCCTGGGATTTTTCCTCTAATGTTTGAGATCTGACAGGGTGAAGAAGATGTAGTTTGTTTTACCTCCCTTATAAACTCATCATCTCTCCTTTCTGCTTCCCTTTCCCTGCTTTGCACAAAACATTTCTGATGTACATCTACAGAAGCCAATAATGATCTAATGATCAAAATAAGATTATCATTATTATTTAGAAACTTACTTTAGTCTCGTCATGTTTTCATAAGCTAGCTCACTCGCGTGGCGTCACCTTTTGAATGCTGAATGCGGTTGTGCGCGGATAAAAGCAAAGACGCGCGCAGACATGGATACTTGCGTGCACGCGTCAGTGCGGCTGCTTCGTCGCTTTTACAAGCGTACATTGGGTAACTACATTGAATATAGATCCTTTTTGCAGCGATTGTCTTTGTAAAGAAATGCACTAGTTGCACTGAGATTTACACCGGGGTACAAAAGATTTACACTGGGGCACGTGCCCCAGTAAAAGGGGTCTAGCGACGCCCCTGCTCGGACTCTCTCTATAGTTTACACATCAAGACATGCTTAATCTTTGCAGACGCGTGCAAACAGCTAGACCGTGAGTGAAACCTGCTTGAGCACGAAGGGGAGGGGTGGGAGACGATTGATCATCGTGAGTGAAACCCAAGCGCTAGCGCACAGCTGGGAGGGCGCGGTTGACATTCATTTTCGGTTTACATTTTCGGCTGGATTTTTTATTTCGGCCCGAAACCGATAATGCCATTTTCGGCCGAAATTTTCGGCGACCGAAATTTCGGTGCACCCCTACTTCATAATATTGAAGGCAGGATGAATGGAGAAATGTTCCGGGACATTCTGGATAAAAATCTGGTGCTATCTACAAGAAAGCTGAAAATGAAAAGAGGGTGGACATTTCAGCAAGACAATGATCCAAAACACAAGGCCAAGGGAACAATGAAGTTGTTTCAAAGAAAGAAAATCAAGTTGCTTCAGTGAGAGAACTGAAGATCAAAGTTCATAAAAGAGGCCCAAGGAACCTTCAAGATTTAAAGACCATTTGTGTTGAAGAATGGGCCAGAATCACTCCTGAGCAATGCAGACGACTGGTCTCTCCATACAAGAGATGTCTAGAAGCTGTTATCACCAACAAAGGCTTTTCTACAAAGTATTAAATAAAGTGTGTTCAATACTTATTCCCTGTGTCATCTCACTCCATCCACCATGACTCAACTTGTATACCCAAATGCTCTGATTTCTTTGTATGAATTCAATATTTGGCTTGATAGCTACATCTGGTGGAAATTTTGTGTTAATAGCCCACTTAGAAATCCCCTTACTGATAAAAATGCTGATGTGTCAAATACTTATTTTCCCCACTGTGTTTTGATGTCACAATACTGTTGATAGGAACTTGTATTTGACCCGAGACTTTTAGTTAATGTTGTATTTGAACTCATGTCCTGTCCCCCTGCGACCTGCTTGCCTTTTTATTTGAAGCTTGAAGAATGGCAATACAACTTCACAAATTCACTGACTTAATTTAGCTTAATCTAGTACCACCATAATAACGTTCAACGCTCTATATTCTCTCTGATATGAGCTAGTGATGATTTTAATCGATATTTATAAGTTTGTCATTGTTTCTTTTAAAAGTGTTTTTGTCTTTAAAGACCGCAGCAGTGTTTGCATTTCAGATCTTGTTAAAGTTGTCTGTCTATGTCTTTTTTCTCTTTTCCTCCCTCACTTTTCTCCTTTTCTGCTTCTCAGCAAGCCTTCTCTTAGAGGGGGTTCAACCCTCTCTGTCCCCCAGCATGACAACAGGTAACTCCTCTCATCCTTTCACCTTTCCCCATCTTCTTTTTATCTCCATGGTATGTCTTTCTGTTGTCTCATTCCAAACTCAATATCGTATTTAATGAAACATTAATGTTTTTAACAGGCTTGCCCTGGCCACACTAGACTCCACACAGGAAGTAGGGATCGACGATGTGGCCGTTGTCGACGCCACTTCTCTGCGCAGACAGGTATTTGAAAAAACAATGCAAAATTTAGGATACAATGTTGTTAGATTTACTTAGTGTTTTTTCATATTTTGTGTTATTACAGATTGTCAAGCTGAACCGACGCTTACAACTTTTGGAAGAGGAGAATAAAGAGAGAGCTAAGCGTGAAATGGTCATGTATTCTGTCACTGTAGCTTTCTGGCTTATCAACAGCTGGGTTTGGTTTCGTCGCTAAAGCAACACGGACCGCTGTGTGGGAGGGGCATACCCAGGACTCCGCCCCTTCTGTTCTTTGTGTCAAATATTAGCCTTATTTATCTATGGCAAACACGTTTTTTCTTCTCAGCAAGAGGCGTTAAGATGGAGGTTATGGCTTTTATTTTACTGTGAACATGTATTTGTAAATTTTTATTTGTACAATCAAAAGTTTCTTCTTTTTTCTGATTTTGTACAATTTTAAGGACTTCCTCTTTGCGCAAAGCCGAGCATGAACCATATGTACATATTTTCCTTCACATGTCTTTGGATGTTTTCATTGATTTTTTTCAGGCTAGTATAATACCATGTCATCTACTCAGACCAATGAAATGGGATGCACTGATATATTAAAAACAAAGAGAATGCATATAATATTAAATAATTATATTTGTAGATGACTTTGATTTCAGGTACTTTACATACAGTATATATGCGTTCCCTCGAAGCAACAAAAATATACATACATGCTTGTTTTGTCCTGATCATTATTTATGTAAACCATCAATGAAGAACTGAGTATTATATGATGTTAATGATAATGCCCTGCTAAATCCTGTCCTGTTATTGGTTTAGCATATACCTGAAATGATACTGATTCAGACAGTAGCACTTTCAATCCACGGAGCAATGAAAGACTTTTATTTCAATAAATGACATCAATAGTGAAGTTTGCACTGTCTTGCTTGTTTTTAAGATTATGCTTTTGGTTTGTTTAAACTTAAATTATTTCTTGAGAACTCATTTTAATTATACTAAGTATTAAGTACCTTTGTATATATCGCAATGCCACTTTATTACATTATGATACCAGCACTATGGTATGTCACAGCATGTTGTCCCACATTACAGAGTCTTATTAAATAGAGAAATCTGGTCTCCCAGTTGGTCAAAATAGCATGTTGGTTGGTTTTAGACTAGGTTCAGATAAGGTTTGGATACCAGCCATACCAGCTAAACACTACAAATTAGTTTTTAATTTTAATGCATGCCCAATAAAAATGTCATTTAATGTAGTCTATAATTATGTGTTTGCTATGTTATTTTCAGTATTTTTATATCATTAGCTGTTAGGTAAAATGTTAGCTGAGGCTGAAAACAAAATGTGACGCAGTCTGTGAACAACCAGCTACAGTCATTTACTGTTTTCTTCATATATAGTACAAAAAATATAATCTTAAAAGCTTCAATATTGACTGAGTAAAGTCATGTCAAAGATTGAAATCAATCATTAAGATGTTGACCAGACACCTCTCTCCACTCGCTTAAACTCTTTTTAGTTTTCTTTAATCTTTATTCTTTTGTGCTACTGCATAATGGCATTTGTAAAACAGTCGAACACACCTTTGGTCATCCAGACACGTGGTGGCGCTGTAGGCATTTTGCCTACAGATGTCAGCCATACCGACGCTCTTTCCCGGACTCTGTAGTTTCAGTTCGGGCTGTCATGGCGGCGTGCGGGGCACTCATGAGTCGCGGTGTTTTAACTTTGCATTATCAGCATGTATGCAGGGGAGTGATGCTCACACAGATCAGAGAGAAGAAGAGATGGATGAAAGCGTATACACTCATTATGGAGAGGAAGAGGAAGATGGAGGGACCCCCGCCTCCAAAGGCACGGTCGGTACAACCTCTCAAGGCCACTCATGAAATTCACTGACAGAGATACCTTTAGCAGCTCACTACTACCCTGCTGATAAAATAATAAATAATCTGTTGTTTCCATATTACAAAATACCGGTATAAACTACCAGTTGTTGTTTTTTACCATTAAAACCATTACAAAATTACTTCATGTAGTGTGTTTGGGGATTAATAGGGTTTTATTGGTTCCCACCAGCAACATTACTGAAAAGACTAAGATGGTTGGATGGTTTTAGCTGGTCTCCCAGCCTGGTTTTGGCTGATGTATCCCTACTGAAAAATCCAGCTAAGACCAGCATAAGCTGGTGAGCTGGTTTCAGCTGGTCTCCCAGCTTGGTTTTAGCTGGTTTTGCTGATGTAGCAAGCTGATCTAGTTGTGTTTTGGTCACTTTTTAAGCTGGTCTAGCTGGACTTAGCTGGTCAGGCTGGAGGACCAGCGGACTCACCAACTTGACCAGCTTTGCCAGGCTGGGAGGACCAGCTACTGCCACCTTAAACCAGCTAAAACCAGCTACCAGCTTATGCTGGTTTAGCGGGATTTTTCAGAAGGGATAGCAGGCTGCTATTAAAGGAGTTTTGACTTTTTAGCTGGTCAACCTCGAGCTGCCTTGGAGGACCATCTTAAACCAGATACTTCCATCTTAAACCAGCTAAGACCAGCTTAAAGCCTCTAGCCTGCTCAAGCTGGTGGGTCTGCTGGTCTTTGAGCCTGACCAGCTATAAATTGTCTAAACCCCCCTAAAACCAGCCTGTTTAAACAGCTAAAACCTTGCTGGGAGACCAGTTAAAACCAGCGACCAGCATAGGCTGATTTTAGCTGGTCTTTAACATCCCACCAATAAGACCCAACACAATAAAAGTAGAGATCCACAGAGATAATTGTAGTTTTCATAAAACCAATGCAATTTTTGTTGATCTGATATTATATGTAATATTTATTATTGATACTCAAGCATCAGCTGTCGATACGGACCGTTTTAAAATTATACTATTATAAAATACTATTGCTTTACTATAACAAAGCTTACCGCAGCAATAATGACACGCATCATTTATATAAAACAATTATCAATATTGTGTATTGCTTGCTTTTATCCAACGTCCTTAGCCAACAAAACAGCCCATATTTACATTTGGACCTAATGTAAATTATAACGTCCAGCTTTTATACTGACCTTTCTCTTGCCACCAGCTCTCAGCAGCCAAACTTTGATTATCACGCTGAGGTAGAAGCCTTCAGTGCCCGTCTCCAGGAACATTTCTCTGTGGATCTTCTGAAGACATCATTTGTGAATCCCTGCTATTTGCGCTCTGAGGAGGAGAGGAGACATTTACTGGGACTTGATGCGGAGGCGACTGCTCTTAACCTGCAAGACAACAGCGAGCTGCAGGAACACGGTCGAACATTCACACAGGTGAGAGACTACACGCTGCTGGTAGTAAATAATGTGATTTTTACATAATAATAGTTATTAGCTGTTATTTTCATAAATACAGTGATTTAGTTGTTGTGCAAACACAAATCCTATCTGTGTGTTTTATTTATATGATGGTACCATACAGGGTTTCCTCAATAACTGGTGCAGGGAAAACTTTCCCAGCTTGCCAGAGGAGGGAGTTGCAGCCGTTGTAGGCCATCTGTCCGGGTCAGAGGTCATGTGTCATGTCGCACGAAACCTTGCGGTGGAGGAACTGACGATGAGTGCGGAGTTTCCCGTTCCGGATGAAATCCTGAAAGGGACGTTCTTCGCTGTGATTGGTGCTTTGGAGCAAAGCAGTGGGTCTCTCCGAGCGGGGCTTTTCATCAGAGTAAGACAAGTGACCTTTCAAGTTTTAAAATGTCCCCAAGTCTAATTTTAATAATTACTAGTACTATGCACATTTTATCACAGGAAAGCACGGTGACCTTTATTTTACTAAATGTTAATCCAGCTACATTGTGTGTTTATTTTTTAGGATTTTCTGGTGACTCAGCTAATAGGGAAAGATTTGTTTGATATGTGGAAAGTAGTTGATCCCATGGGACTGCTGGTTAAAGAATTGAGCAGGAAAGGTATTGCTCTACCTGAGCCTCGCCTCATCCGGTCCGCTGGCGCCAGTACCGTCCTACCACTCTATTTTGTTGGGCTTTACAGGTACGACATGAATGCTGGGACAGTTTTATTAGTCCATTTATGACACATTTCACTATACAAATTCAACAAATGCTAAATTAAAAACATATTTGTGTATGTATGCACAGGTATATGATGTAAATCGTCAGAATTGATTTTTAACAAAGTTTAATTTTTTTATTTTTTATCAGTGACCGTAACCTGTTGGCTCAGGGTCCGGGTGAGACCGTCCTGGCAGCGGAAGAGGAAGCAGCACGTGTTGCTCTGAGAAAACTGTACGGCTATACGGAGAACCGTAGACCGTGGGACTTTACTACTCCTAGTGAGCCACTTCAAAACCTCGAAGCACAGGCTGTCATTAGTGGATAAATGACATCATATCCTCCCTCAAAAGGGTTTCCCTGATGTTTAAACCACTCTGGGAACTCCAGGAGTTATAGCTGTTATTCACAGCTGCTTCGCAGACAATTTAAGACTTTTGAAGGACACAGGCCAAAATTTGGAAGTTGTCTACTTTATCACAACTATTTGATGGAGGAACCTCTCAATTTTTTCTTCTGACATCACCAGGGGTCCCGTTCCACAGACTACAGCTATGATATACAGACAAACTTCTGACTGTTGGTGTTAAACGATACAAAATCATAAACGTTACACATTTAAATAACATTTAATAAAATGTTTTCATTGTGGCTGTAAATTGTGCGTACATAAATATGCTTTTATTGGTAATAAAAAATGTGTTAGTTCAGAACAAAAAGTTTTTACAATGAAGACCAGTCTTGCTCGTGCTTCTGGTCTGCTAATTTGTTAATTCACAGTTAACAGATTTTGAGGCACTTAAAACTTGCGAAAACTTGCAAGGGGCCCATGTACATCACCCAGCTATATTTTAAGTCATTCAGTCAGTTCAGCGTGCGGCCCCCATTGAATACGTTGCATCATTACGGTGCCCCCCAAAGAAATTTAATGACATAAAACATTGTAAAACTTAACATTTTATATAAACAAAACATTAAATTATTCAGTGTAGTGCTGTTAGTTGGTAGCATTATTTTTCTGGAATTTAAGTACACAGAATTTATGATGAATTAATTTATTTTATAAAAACCAGGGCCCCCAGTTTGAGAACAACTGTTTTAAGTATTGATATATACTGGCCTCTTATAATGATTCTCTGTTTTGCTGTATGATCAGTATTCATGTTTCAAAAAATTTTTTTGAAAATTACATTTTGCAAATAAGAGCCCTCTACCACCCAATAAAAGTCCTTAAAAAATATGCCTCTTTAACACAGGTGAAATAATACTACATTATGACCAGCATAACGATTAGAATCAATTGGGATTAGTGTGATTATTTTAAATACCAAATAAGAAAAATATTTACTGTCAATAATGATTTAACTTAAACATTTAAACTTGTGGTTTAGGTTTTTGTTCTTGAAATATAAAAAATAATGGCATTAAGTCTATACAAAATATTAAACGTATTTCCATTTTGTCATTTACTAATTATTAACATTCATATTCAGCTTAATAACAAAGGTGCTTACGAAGTTTTATCCTTATTTACATGCAGTGAAACAGATTTATAAGCCGTTTCTCGATCCGAAGGATGCAGCTATCCGGAGGTCACATGCATACGTCATCAATACTGTCTTATTTCAGAATATTAACAATTATGAAGTTGATTAATATTTTAGTTAATCGCAAATTTTTGTAATATGTTGCTAATGTAATGCTCAGTTAACTTCAATAAACCAGGCTTGATGACGTATGCGACCTCCGTAGGCTGCAGCCTTCGGATTGGAACGACCACAGACTGCTGTGCGAGTCTGTTTTGCGGGCGGGTTCCTCCAGAGGGCGCTCTGAACTAACAGCACTTTAATGTAGACGGAACATATTGTGGGCGGGGTTCGAGAGCGCCCACGTGATTCAAAGGCTGCGTCCGAAACCGCCTACTACTTACTATATAGTACGCGAAAAGCAGTAGGCGAGGCGAGTAGTATGTCCGAATACATAGTATTCGAAAAACAGTATGCGAAAAGTACCCGGATGACCTACTACTTCCGGCTAGATTTTGCAGTGTGCATACGATGGACGCTTCACTATCCCATGATGCCCCAGGAGAGGAGTTATCCAACGAAGAAGACGAGGCATGCGGTTGTTTTCGCGCTGAAATGACATGACGTGATGACGACGTATATCACGTGATGTAGCAACATGGCGGATGTAGTACGTCCGAATCTCATTCATACTACCAGGATTCATACTATACAGTACCTACTGTTTTAACGCTAAGTAAGTAGGTACTTCATCTAATTCAGTACCTACTATACAGTATGCGGTTTCGGACGCAGCCAAAAAGTCCGCTTTGGTTAGTTTTCAGGCTTGTTCGCCGCTAGAATGGACAGACGGATGACGTCAAAGTACCGCGAGAGCGATACGAAATTAGACTTCGTATGATTTCTCGAATCATTCTCACGGGACTTTGGCTTCATCCAGCTGTCGGTTCTTGCAGCGCCGCGTCAAGTCGAACAAGCCTTTCAGTTTCTAGAGTTTTCGCCCCAATGACAGTGTTACACAAAGCCCGCATGTTTCTTCTCACTTAAAAGGACGACTATTAAAACAAACTATCGTTAAATGTATATTTATTATTTTCCATACTATTTTACAAAACACAGTACGTTATAAAATCTTTTGTAGCATAAAACCCTCATAAGATCGCATTCATACTTACGATTCCCATCTCCCCCTACCGGCAGTTGTATTGAACTGCATATGCATTGAGAAGCCAATGTAAAGTGGGACGGCTAGATTATTCAGTCAGTGTGGGAGTGAAACCAGAGTGGGGTGGCTGGTTGTTAAAGTGCCTGCACCAGGACCCTCCTCTGTCCTCTCTTTACTACGGCGCTCTCGCCCGTTGTTCGCGTTAAACGTGAGGCCCTTCTGAAGAACTCGGGTCCTTTGGTCCTCCAACGCTACATTTAACGGAACCCCTCCTTTTCCAGGGACCCTTATGTTTTTTGGATTGCCATTATTATTTGTATTTTATTGATCAACGTTAAACGTCAAACTGCTCCGATCATGGCAGCGAGCGCAAAGCGAAAACAGGAGGAGAAGCACCTGAAGATACTGCGGGAAATGACGAGTTTGGCGCCCAACCGAAAGTGTTTCGACTGCGATCAGCGCGGCCCGACCTACGCCAACATGACCGTGGGCTCGTTCGTGTGCACGTCCTGCTCAGGCATTCTACGAGGCACCCTCCTGTCTTTCTCTCTCTTTTAAATCAAACATTGGTTGTGTCTTAAAATCTGGTGAGCTGCCTACTAAGGGCAACATTTTTGGGCGTCATGCTCGTGTTCGAACGTTTGAATTGTGATGTCACGAAACATTCGATTGAAACGTTCGAATACGGTGGGACCCCAAAATGCCGTATAGGTGGGTAACGTTAACTCGGTCGAATTGAAACACAGCCTACTACACAGAGTATTGTCAGATTAGTTAGACCTAGCTGTTAGGAGATCTAATGGGCACGATTGTGTGTGTTTTAAGGGGGTGTATGTGTGTTTTGGGTGGGTGGGGAGATAGATTGGTGTCCTCTTGGGGGTTGGGGGTGCTTGCCTTCCACTTAACCAGGCTTTATGGCTCTTTACTGTCAAATAGTTTTGAGGATATTCTCTGTAGGTACACACTTAAATTATATTTAGGGTGGGTGGTTAGGGCAGTGCACGCTTATAAACGTGGACTAGCAAACTTGAGAAGCTACCTGTTTGCCCATTACTGGTCTTTGCCCATTTAATATTCGTGGTCTACTGCATTGCCAGCTGCTGGTCTTATCTGCAGTAAGGCAAGGCCTTGTTAGATCAGATAAATGAGTCTATAGCATGTGGAAGAGCTGGATAGTCACATGGTGACATGTGGCAGAGGGTGGCAGTTAGGTTATACCATGGTGGTCTGGGTGTGCACCCATGTAGAGAATCCATCAACCCCTAAATGTATGAATGCTGAATTTCACCTTTAAATGACAGCATACTATGTCAGATAAACATGCACGTGACCATATCAGATTCCAGTTTAACTGTTAGCTTTGTTAGTTTGGGTAGATAACAAGGTAACTTGCTTTGCGATATCTACAGGTCAAGTCGGTTCTTAAGTACTTTTTCTTTTTATTTAAATATTGTGTATATATATATATATATATATATATATATATATATATATATATATATATATATATATATATATATATATATATAATATATAATATATAATATATAATATATAATATATATATAATATATAATATATAATATATATATATATATATATATATATATATATATATATATATATATATATATATATATATATATATATATATATATATATATATAATATATACTCCTCATGATGGACGGCTGATCCCTTGTATCATCATTTTAGCATTTTTGTGTGTCTGTAGTGCAGGGGATTTTGGATTCAAGTTGGGATTTATTCCTAAAATAATGCCATTTTAATTCAGATCGCAAGAGTCATCCCGTGGGTTACTGATGTAGACTTTATTTTCTGAAAAATGGTTTCTGAGTAAAACTTTTGATATACTCTATTAATGTAAACTGGTTTGATGATTCCCTTGTTGTTGTCTATGGCGTTATATTTAAAGGGGCCATGGCATGAAAATCTGACTTTTTCCATGTTTAAGTGCTATGATTGGGTCCTCCTCAGTGCTTCTTTCAACCTAGAAAATGTGAAAAAGATCAACCCAGTAACTTAGTTTTGGTAAACCATTCTCTACAAGCACATGAAAAAATAGGTTGTTGAAATTTGGCTCTCCTTATGATGTCATAAGGAGCTCTTGTTATAATAATACCGCCCCTTAATCTGCACTATCCAACCACAGCACTGCCATTTAGTGCAGAGAAAAGCACAATTGAGTTTTAATTGCAGCAAACCACCATCATTGTGATCAGTGTTTGAATTTCATCAGCTCATTTGCATTATAAAAGGAAACACCCAAAACGGCACCTTTTTGCACACACCTACAAAGTGGCAATTTTAACATGTTATAATAAATTATTTATATGGTATTTTGAGCTAAAACTTCACATATGTGCTCTGGGGACACCAAAGATTTATTTGACAACTTAAAAAAAGTCTTGTGCCATGGCCCCTTTAAAACACTCCTGCTGCTCCTTGGACTCTTGCTTCTGATCAATAATTTTTCACAAAGTCATAGGAGAGGATAGTGGAATCTGTCTAATCGATTCAGCAAATATTAAAATGTTGTTTATTGTACTAGCTTGAACTCTTCTGGAGTTCAGGAACAGAAGGTTAAGGATCATATCAGAAGATTTGAAAGATTATATGGTGTATTTGAACAAGCCCAGGACTCAGCTGTGGGAGCTTGTGTTTGCCAGCAAGTCATCTGCTGGATCAGTCTCATAGATGGCAGTTAAATTCATTTAACGATTACTTGCATGTGTGTGAGATTTTGTTCTGATGTGTAATTGTCACTTACGTGTGTGCGTGTGTGTTAAGTGATGGTCCTGGTAAACTCCAGGAAAGCATCTTTTCATGCATGCAAATTCCCACCAAACACTGACGAAAATGCCCAGTAAGCAAATGCATTTGTGACCTCTTTGTTAACAGATGTGTTCCCTATTTTGTATTTTCACCATCACTGTATCTGATGATCTGATGAGCCATTTATATGACAACGCTGTTAACAAAAAAGGGAAACTCTATGCGTATGGTCCTAAAAATGCAAACTTTTGAAAACCGGTTTTAAGTAATTGGCTGTTTCTCAATATGCATTCTTCAGCGATCTTGTGTTCTTGCTCTACGTCATCACTAACGGTTGAAGTTCAATTCCAATTCTCAAGAACGCAAGTACAGATGATGCATGAAAATACCCGGATGTGTTCTTGATATCAAGGATGCATCGAGTGCAGAAATCGCTTTATGCCCCAGAAGTAATTGCGGCAAAACAATGGCGGAGGAAGGAAGTGCTACGCACAACAAGTTTTTTGCCGTCTTAACGACAAAACACAAATATGCTTGTACATATATATGTGTATAAATTTAGATAAGAAAATATGTGAGGTTGTTGACGAGTCATATTTATTCCTCAAGTGTGTTTGTTTGTAAACATTTTAAGTATTAAATACATTAACACAAATTTGATATTTAAATTGATGTTTTATTGGCATAGCACAACTAATCTTAATTGAGTTTCTTATTTTAGGTTATATTATTATTTCTTGACAAGGTATTTGAAATATTTACGTATTTGCTATTACAAAATGACATCATAAAAAAAAATTCTCACAAATGCGTTCTCTGTTCTCGCGACGTTCTGAGTTCGTTCTTCCAAGGTCGCCTGGCAAGACCGATCTCTACGAAAACGCAAGTCCGTTCTCTGCATTCTTGGAATTGAGAAACAGCCATTATTGTTATGTTGTGAACGACATAAACTCAAATCTGTGAAATTGTGTCCATGCTTATTGAAAGTGTTAAGTCTTGGCATACAAATACAAAACTTTTTGGCTATTCAAGGTATTTTCCAAAAAAGCGTATAGTCCAAGGTCACTTGTAGTAAATATTAAAAAAAAGTTTTTTCGATGCTTTCGCCATCTTGACTGTATTTATCACATTGTAGAAGAATGTGTTTGTGCACCAGCATGTATTGTGTCTTTACCATAGACTGTAAAAAAATATCATCGCCATCTTGGCTGCACGTCACCGCACATCACATTTGAAAATGGCTAAAGAGGCGGGACATGGGTGAAGCTGAGGTGACTGGTTGCTGTAACCACACCCACCTAGCTCGACTCTCGTGTGGCGGCAGTGGCTGTTCAACTGTCACTTAAGTGGCCACGCCCTTAACTATGCAGAACTTTATTATAATTTAAACGGATGAGTTTAAAAAAATTAAATCCCCCCCTCACAGTTGTCATGAAGGGCAAAATTAGCTATAGACGGGTTGCATGGCGATGTCATTAACTGATTGCGCGCGCAACCGTGAGGCAGAAAGAAGAGATGTGCATTGTGTTGTAGGCTAGTAGCGGTGTCTGTAAGTCAAAATGCCAAGGAGTTGTTGCGTGGAAAATAGTACCAACAGACTCAGTGCTGGGTGCATGATGTTAACATACCAGTAGATGCGACTATTACGTTACTAGCCTAGCATTATAATTCATACAAGTATCACAGTAACACTGCAAAAATAAAGACAGAAAAACAGATCCAAATAAAATCAAGTTTTATTTATATACAAACAATAAAGAATGCTTCAATAATTAAGGTTGTTGTAGTAGTATATCAGCTCACCAAGCGGGCTTTCTGCCTCCTGGATGCGCGCACCCTGTAATGTTTGTAAACCGGCAACCCGTCTATACAGACCAAAAACACTTTTTGTGCCAGGCTGTAAACATATTATTTTCTACAGTAAAATTGGCCATTTTAACATGGGGGGGGGTATATGGGAATTGTCTCCCTTTTGGGGCCTGCGTCTAGTGGACAGTCGATGAATTGCAGTTTAAATCACTTCTGTATTGGCTTCATCAGACAGCCTTTACACATTAGTAACATCACCATATGCTATCCTGGCATGCATAATACTATTGAGTAGGGATGCACCAATATGGAAATTATAACCGATAAGTCTTTAAATTTGGGGGCCGAAAACCGATATCTATAGGCCGATAAATATTCATATTATTTTCACAATGAAAAACTCGCAGACCGCGGACATCTTGTCTTTGCGCTAGACTATCATACTCTTCTTTAGCCCGCAACACGTGTCATCTTTGTGCTATGTCACAGAAAGCACCAATCAAAACTACACATGGCCAGCAATAATCATAATTTATCGGCTTTCAGTTATCGGCCTATTTTTGCTATCAGACCGATAACCGATAATATTAAAAATAAGCAGTTATCGGCCGATAACGATATGTCGGCCGATATATCGTGCATCCCTACTATGGAGTTTTTGTGGATCCATGTAAACACAGATCTTTTTGATAATGTTCAAATTTTCAAAAGCGCAATCTTTTCACTTTTATTACATTGTTGTCGTGTAAACGCAGCCTTGGTGGTTCTCTGTGAATGTGGGCTAGGATAAGCCATTAACGTAAACTCATTTTAATTAGGGCATTTTCACAAAGAGATGATCCTCTGGCCTTGCCCAGTTTCAAGTGTGTCAGTGATTCCCAGTTGCATGCCTGAAGAAACGAACAGATTGCCACACTTCTTATGTTTTCATTGATGAGGGCTGAATCCTGTAAACATATCCTGTATTAGTTGAATATAATAAACAGTAACGGCAGCAATTATTAATAATCGTGTGGTGCTTGTGTTCTCTAACCTAACAGTCAAACAAGTACTATGTGTGGTTAAAGTGATGATGATGATAGATTTGTTCACATACAGCGATCAAGATCTGAAGAGTGGATCTTTTGGTTTGGTTTATATTTGCCCAATACCTCAGTAAACACTGGTGTGTCCTCTGCACCCGGAAACATGCAAATGTATTTGGTACAGATGTATATCTTGCACTTGGTAAAGAGTCTGTCTCTGTGCAATTGTTCATACTTCTGCTGTTGGTGGCCTCATATCAATCGTCTTTGCTGTGCTTCCTGCTCAAGTGGTCTGTGGTCTGAGACGTTTTTGCAGTGGCCATGATGTTTGTTGCACATTGCTCTGATTTTGTTTTCAGCTGTGTGCATGTTATTGATAATCTGTGATATTACTGGATAAATGAAACGCCTTGAACGCCTTTCACATATGTATGGTCTCAAAGGTCATAAAAAACATAACTCATGCCTGGTATGTGGGACCATGTGATGTGATCAGGAATATGTATGTTGTTTTAACGGGAAGCATATGTTAAGTATTTGCTGCTTCAGCAGCATGTGGTCTGCATGTGCAACAGGAAGTGGAAATAGTAGGACAGGAAGTGCACATTGTCCTCTCACCTAATAGAACTGCAGTCTTGAGTGTGTGATGATCGAAATCTATACTGAAAATGTACTTAGATCAGTGTATTGATCTAGCACTAGTTATCAAATTTTTCCAATGGCCAAACCTGTTTAGCTGGTGGTTTCTTGCTCTTGTGATAGTTTCATACACATGCCAATCTTTTTTTTTCTTCTTCAAAATAAGCATTCACTTAATCTCAGCAAGTTTTAGATATCCAGTTGCTATCATTTAATTGTTTCATGCTGTAAATAAAAATGTATTTCATGTAGGGGTGTAACGGTACGCAAAAATCATGGTTTGGTACGTACCTCGGTTTTAAAGCCACGGTTCGGTTCATTTTTGGTACAGTAAGAGGAAAAATGCATACATTAAACTGCAGGTTGTTTATTACAATAAACTTTTCTTTACAATTTGTTTACACTTTTTTTAAACACTTTATTAAAATATAATAAATAAAATATATATAAAATATATAAAAAAAGAATAATAAATAAAATACTGCTGAAAAGTTCTCCACTAAATAACATACTTTTTTACATTATTTTATAACAGTAGGTAAATCTTTTCTTAACTTTCTCTTAAACTTTTTCTACCAAAAACTTGCACTAAACTAACAAATTCAATTCCTGAATACATTTATGAACTATTAGTCTACATTTTTTCCACCAAAAAATGTTTCTGTTTTGATTTTTTTTGGATTTTTTAAATCACAGTATTGAATTGGTTATGTACGATCTCTGTAAAAATAATATTACTGCTCTATGTATAACTGCATAGCAAGCAACATGATGATATACTTATTATACACTCATATTGAGATTAGTGAGTTGCATACATCTTTTGTCTTTTGCACGTTTCTCCTAATCTTTGCTTGTGTCGCCAATGTAAGCTGTGACTTAAACTAACGAAGCCCTCCGCAGCTGAGTAAGCCCGGGTTACAGCTCTTCTCTGTCCCGACTAACTGATCGCATTGTGACAATGATATGATTGACGTGAGGTGCAGATAAAAAATCTGATCACGCGTTTTTTATTCTCGCTGTCACAGACAGAGAAGCTTGACTCATGATTGCGTAGCAACGAAAGACGCGCAACCTCTCACGCACTTTTGAAAGAACAAAACAGCGCGTTGACACGCAACGTTTACATTAATAATCAAACAAATATACAACTAAGTAAATAAAAATCTTTCAGCAGGCCGAATTATGTTATATGTTTGACAGAAGACTTGCGCTGAACGCGGAGACTTCCGCCACTTAATATGTTCGTGTGGAAACACAAAAGTTGACCTATGTTCCGCACAAAAAAGATTGCATTCGGCCATTCGGTGCACATGTGTACCGTGCCGAAAGCCCTGTACCGAAACGGTCCGGTACGAATACCCGTACCGTTACACCCCTAATTTCATGTATTGTCCCTCAGCCAATCCGCTGTCCTAGTGCTGGATCTCTGGCATGAGGAGAAATTGAAGCCGAAGGCATACTAGGGCTGTCCACGTACGTGCCACTTTTGTCATCAGGAGGGTCCGCGTTCGTCAGCGCTCCGCACACCATCCTTGGCAGCCCAAAAAATTGAGATCGCATGTACGGTAGTACATGTATACTAAGGCCATTCGCATGACATAATTTCGCAGACAGTACGCATACATATGCGCATGCGTGAGAAATATTGAAACCATACAGCGTTTGGGCACACACCATCTCTTTTCTTTTTTCTTTTCACTTCTTCCAAGAACAGAAAGCTGTGGAGCATTTTCGTCACCATAATGTTTGATTCCTGTTCTTTGTTTTTTTGTTGTTTGTTCTAAACCGTGTTTGCAATGGTGGATCTACTACTTTTCTTCATAAGTGTTTTAATGTAATGTAATTGTCTCGAATCAGTGCTGCCCTGACAGTCTGGTTAAGTAATAATTTGAATAAGGAATCGTTTGTATTGCATACGTGTCAAACACAGCCGTCCGCGCGTAGCCGCACGCAAAAGACGGACGCGGAAAAATTATACCTGGGCCCTTACGAGGTAAACACATTCCAGTACAGGGCGTCTCCATCTGCCTCCTGATTATCTTCAACAGTCTCTCTCTCTCTCTCTCGCTCTCTCTCTCTCTCTCTCTCTCTCTCTCTCTCTCTCTCTCTCTCTCTCTCTCTCTCTCTCTCTCATAATGTTTACATAATGATTTACTAGGTAATATATGTTTACATTTTGGTTGAATAAGTTGGCAAGTGAAACAGTGATTATTTTATCAAAATATGAATTGTCATCATCCTGTGGGCTTGTTGCGTCATGTGATATTGGTTTGTGGATTGTTTGATCAGCTCTGACGATTTTTGACTAGAGGAAGTTTCAGTCTTTTTGCTTGTAGTGATTTCCAAATAAAGTGGAACTACACTATTGAGTAACTTAGACACACACACACACACACACACACACACAAATTGTCTGTCTTTTTAAACTTTCTTTTAGCGGTAGACCGATAATTTTTTTGTTGTTTTTTGGCCGATACTGATATTAAAATGCACCTATTTCATTGCTAAAAACAACTTTATTTTGTGTATTTGGTATAATAGTTCACGTGGTTAATGGTTAAAAAACACATTATTTTCTTGTAGCTCCAGATATCTTGTCTTCCTGAAACGCACAGATTTTGTACAAAACTAGGTTGGCTAGCTAATCTTTACGTTGTGATGAGCCTGAATACCTCTGACGTCAGCCAGAAATGTGAAGCTCCTTATTATGTTTGAAAGATTCGCTCACAATACAATGCTGACAGTAGTTAACTTACAGGCTGTGAGTCCAAGCGGGAGGAATTATGATAATGACCGTTGTGTCCATGCCAACAGGCCCAGGAAGTGAACTGTTACATACAATCCGAGTATTTGTTGTAGTCCAAGAAAAGAGATTTACGTTGGAAACGATAACTCGCATCATCATTTACTTTGGGGTTTGTACCTTTTGCATATTGTTAACATGTACTAATACACACTTACACACCAATGGAAATATAAAAACATGAATCTGACCATAGTTGCTCTTTAAGAAAGCTGTATGGCTGATTGGACGGTATGTGGCCGACATAACACAAATGTAATAACAGTAAATGAGAGACAAAAAGAAAATTGGTAAAACTAAATAAAAATGTGTTATTAAATATTATGCATATCATTAATTAATATTTATTTATAATAATTATAATTAAAGAGTTTGGTTTCAAAACAAGATAACTTTTTTAAAAAGTTTCAGAAATCTCGGGGGGTTTTGTGCATTCCATTTAATATCAATCAAACTGCAGTTGGTTTGTTTTGATTTAAGCCTTCATAACTAAAACAAAACAGCTAAGTAACACAATAAAACATGATAACATAATAATAAACATATGTTTTGACAAAAAATTTTAAAAGTAATTTATCTACAAACATAAACTCGTTTTGGAACCAAACTCTTCAAATATTTAACATAATTTAATATGGATCTGACATCTCACGATGACGTTTGAATAAAAATTTGCTGCACACCAGAGTGTTGTTTTGAACATAATGTTATGTTAAAAAGTGAGTAATGATGAAACATTTACTGGCCGATTGAAAAGATTTAATTGCAGCTGCTCAAAAAAAAAAAAATCCAAATATTGTCCGATTTATTGGCCACTGCAATATATCGCTTTATTACTACTCTCTTTCCTTATGCTTTTTTGTCTTTGCGCTTTCTGTGTCAACCCAGACATGTCCTGGAATTGATCCTGTGATCGCTCCCGGGATGGGGACCTTCAAGATCTTTACAGGATGTTTGTTAACGTTTGCACGATTCTAGAAAATCACTGACAGTGTGAATTATCCACAAGCGAACGTCCCAGACACATTATCCGTGTATTTTCTGGCTTCTTTCTCTCTCACTCTTGCCCAGTTTCCGACCCACTTCCAGGACTCTACCTGCTCAAAGCAGCATCACACACACACAAGCCAACAAAGCAGCAGTCGATTACACAGCTCACTGGTGCATCTTCACCTTTTTTCACTTACAAAACCAAATGCAGATCTTCAGACACGCCTTGTGTGAGATGGTTTGGTAAAGGTAATCCCACAGCTTCTTGCCGCCAGCTTTCTCACACGCTACTTAAAGGTTAAACACTGGCCTCAGGCTTTGTGAGCTAACTTCTCAAACATTTAAACAAAACATCCTTAGTCTGCTCTGGGTGGCAGTGCTTGAGTCAAATAAAAAACACATAAAGGTAAACAGCTTGTTCTCTTCATGTTTGCCCAGCCCAGGGTCACCACATAATGTTCATTTGCAAATATCTGCACTTTTTGTGAAGGACCATTCCTCCTTTAAAGGGGACATATCACGAAAATCTGACTTTTCCATGTTTAAGTGCTATAATTGGGTCCCCGGTGCTTCTATCAACCTAGAAAATGTGAAAAAGATCAACCCAGTAACTTAGTTTTTATAAGCCATTCTCTGCAAACATGTGAAAAATAGGTCATTGAAATATGGTTCCCCTTGTGACGTCAGAAGGGGATAATACCGCCCCCTAATCTGTACTATTCAACCACAGCACTGCCATTTATTGCGGAGATCAGCTCATTTGCACTTAAAGGACACACACAATTTTGCTCACACCTACAAAGTGGCAATTTTAACATGCTATAATTATGATATTTTGAGCTTAAACTTTACATACGTACTCTGGGGACACCAAAGATTTATTTTACATCTTAAAAAAGTCTTGTAATTGTCCCCTTTAAAGGGATATTGTTTACCAAGAAATGAAAATTCTGTAATTATTTTCTAACCCTCATTGATTTCCATAGTAGAAAAAACGAATACTATGGAAGTCATTGGGTACAGTCAGCTGTGTGCCTGCCATCATTTATCAGAATATCTTATTTTGTTTTCAACAGAATAAATAAATTGATACAGGTTTAAAACAACATGAGGATACAAAGTATTTTTATTTTTGGGTGAACTGTCCCTTTAAAAAGTATCTTCATCAGCATTCATTTGAATTCAGTCAGCAGAATTTTAACTAAATTCCTGAAATTGAAATCATCCCTTTTTTCGTAGTTTTCTAATGGCTCACCAGGATGTGATTCACATACTTTGTAATACTGCAATAAGTTCTCTGGAAGCCCCGCCCTCTATGATGACATCATAAGGACTATACTGTATTTGTCGAATCGCTTATTCTTTCTGACATCTGTCAATGACTTGGTTTGTGAAGTGTGATGTATTTTCAGTACATTGTGAGACTAACAGCTGTGAAGAAATTGAGTTCCTGTGTCGTGATGGTTAACCCGTCTTCCTTTTTATAGAATGCAGGCCGGGCGACAAGAGACCGTTAACTCAATTTCAGGTCAATTGCGCTCGACTGCAGTCGGTCCAGGGGATGATTTTAACCCAGACAGTTAATTATTAATTTTCTACTATTTCTGTTGGAGAGCCATGTTTTGATTATGACATCTGAAAAGCATCTATACTGGAAGCTTAAAAGGTTGTAGGTTTAAATGGGGGGGAAACAGGTGCCAAATTAATAAACCCAAAAAAAAAAAAAAAAACTTTCGGAGCATGTTTGCATATTATTAACTATATACTGGGAGTATTATCACCTGGAACTATTTAAGGAACTGTTAAAGCAAAAGTTATCAAAATTATTAAGATGCCGCCATATTTTAATTTCATTCATGTTGGTATGAGGTTGAGTAAGTTATATATTTTTTTATATTAAGATGAACTACTCCTTCTAAGTATGAAAAAGAATGGTTGGCGAGGCCTAACAGCTCTTAAGCGCCCTGTTTCGTGTTCCCATCCAAGCGCCAATGGCCCGCAGCGGTCCATGTGAATAATTTAGCACCTGGTCTAATCTTACCAAGGCCTCTCTCTTCATGCCCTTCACACCAAGTGACTTGCGTTCTCCATGGACACACTCGCATGCAGTCATAATACAAGCATAATGCAAAGTTGCAGGGGATATCCCCAGAGGTGGAAGATCGTTTTGGGGGAATTTATCAGCACACTTCGATTGCCACATGCAGACAAGCTGCAACCGTGAGTGCAGAACGTTTAGCGTATTGGGGTTTATGGGGGTGTGTTTGTGTAAATGGGGCTTTGAACATCTGTTCCGGCTCAGGTGTCAGATGAACCGTCACCCATTTCTGCACATGGACACGTCAGAGTAGTGTTACGTTTCCCACTGGCACAAAAGTGTGTATGTATGGTAGAGAAGTTTCTTAAAGAAACGGTTCACTTAAAAATTAAAGTTGCATTTACTTAAAGGAATATTCCATTTTCTTAAAAGAAAAATCCAGATAATTTACTCACCACCATGTCATCCAGGAGGTTGATGTGTTTCTTTGTTCAGTCGAGAAGAAATTGTTTTGTTTTTTTTAAACATTGCAGGATTTTTCTCGTTTTGATGGACTTTAGTGGAGCCCAACATTTAATACTTAACTTAACAGTTTTTTTCAACGGAGTTTCAAAGCACTACAAACGATCCCAAACGAGGCATAAGGGTCTTATCTAGCGAAACGATTGTCATTTTTGACAAGAAAAAGAAAAAATATCCACTTTTAAACCACAACTTCTCGTCTAAATCCGGTCGTGATGCGCCAGCATGACCCCATGCAATACGTCGTGACGTCAAGAGGTCACAGAGGACTATCGCGAAACTCCGTCCCAGTGTTTACAAGTGTTGAGAAAGAGGACCGTTCCGACGTTGTTGTATGTCAAATGATACTAATGAATGTCTTTGTGTCAGTTTATTGTTTACAATGGTCCGCAAATGTGCGTTTTATATATGTAACACGTGACCTCCCTACGTCACTACGCATTTACGTTAGGTCGCGCTGGACCGGACCTAGACGAAAAGTTGTGGTTTAAAAGAGCATTTTTTTTTCTTGTCAAAAATGACAATTGTTTCACTAGATAAGACCCTAATGCCTCGTTTGGGATCGTTTATAGACCTTTGAAACTCCGTTGAAAAAAACTGTCATCACTGAATGCCGCTAAAACTGGACCTTTAATTTAATTGTGTTATATTACTCATCCTTCTCTTTACGTTTTCAAATAGCTTACTTTTTTCATTACACAAAAAAGTAACGCTGTATCTCGTCAGTAAAGCCGGTTTTTAATACTGTTAAGTATTAAATGTTGGGCTCTATTAAAGTCCATTAAAATGAGAAAAATCCTGGGATGTTTTCCTCAAGAAACATAGTTTCTTCTCGACTGAGCAAGGAGGGACATCGACATTTTGGATGGCATGGTGATGAGTAAATTATCTGGATTTTTCTTTTAAGAAAATTGAATATTCCTTTAAAGGTGCAATGTGGGACTTTTAGAAGTATCTCTTGACAGAAATGCAATATAATATACATAACTATATTATCAGTGGTGTATAAAGATTTTACATAATGAACACATTGTTTTTATTACCTTATAATGAGTTGTTTTAACTACATACACCGCGGGTCCCCTTATGTGGAAATCGGCGCCATGTTTCTACAGTAGCCCTAAATGGACAAACTGTTTTACAGAGTGCGTTTCGTCCCTACGTTGTCTGAAGGGGGTCGCTCACCGGACGCGCAGCTCAGCGCCACGGCGTTCTAAAAAAACCCATTGTTTTCTATAAGTATACTCACACTGGCGCCATCAGGTGCCGCCTGTCCGCGGCGCCCAGCTACGACTCAGGAAGTTGCTTAAAGGAACAGTATGTAAGAAATGTATATCAATTAATCATTAAATGGCCCTGATATGTCACTAGACATTAAGAAATCATTTTCATTTCAAATACTTATATCACTTACAACAGTGGTCTGGCCAGGATATTGTCATTTAAAAAGTGGAGTTGCACCCCTCAACTAATGTTTATGTTGTCATTTTGTGTGATTGCAGTACCAGTTTTGGCCACAATCCTAAATACTGTTCCTTTAAATCCCTGTCGCGCAACAGAGCGCCACTCACATAGTTTAACATTAAATAACATAATTTGTCCCAAATCATTAACGATTAACATTGGCTGCTAACGTAAATTTTGCATTTTGAAGTAGACGCTGTCAGACTAAGCTTTCGCTATTTAATGTGCACTTCCGGTGTACGATACCTCAGAGTTGTCCTAGATGCTGCGCTGAGCTGTGCGTCCGGTGTGCAACCCCCTTCAGATGACGACATGTGAAGCTACAGGACAAACTACACGTTTTGAAATTAAGGGGTGAGCTGTGGACTTGGCTATTGGTTGCAATTTGCAATCTCATCACTGAATGCCGCTAAAACTGGACATTTAATTTAATTGTGTTATATTACTCATCCTTCTCTGTACGTTTTCAAATAGCTTACTTTTTCATTAAACAAAAAAGTACGGCTGTATCTCGTCAGTAAAGCCGGTTCCTTGATTAGTAATAAATCGCCATCAGCTGCTTTCAGATGGAGCGGCATTTACTACACAAAGCCATAGTTCACTGACAAGTGGGGAAATATCGCATTCATAATTGCGGATGAATCGCCTGCGTAATAAATGCCGCTCCATCTGAAAGCAGCTGATGGCGATTTATTACTAATTTAAGGAATCAGCTTTACTGACAAGATGCTCGTGACAATCGCATGCAATTTATACCGCAGCCCTACAAAAAATAAAAAAAAAATTTTTTTAAGGATATCCTGTTAGCTCTTTCAATATAACTTACAATTTACACTTTCATTATATGGAAAGAGGGTCAAGGATATACATATGGGTTTGGAAAAACAGGATGACCGAGTATTCCTTTAATCACATAAATCATCTTGTCAACTTACTCATGTTGGTTATAAGTTGCCAATGACCATATAACATCATCAAATGACAAAGAACAGACCCGTTCAGTGGAAGGAAAGAAAGAAATGGACATGTAGGAAAATCACATAAAATTCCCCAGAGAGCAAATCTGAGCATGGTAACAGGGTAAATACAGGAAGGAAAGAAGCTTTGTAATGGGCAGCTTTCACATTGTTTACATTGCTCTTGGGCATTTAGAGATCAAGTGTACAAAGATCAGTGAAGCTGTGGAATAAACATGTACAAGATATAGAAACACACACAGATCAGATGTGGCTTTAAATGTTTGGGCTGTTTCTGTGATTTTGTCCAATGGTTCCACTCGATTATGCTTATTTAACTTTTGGAAAGTGAATAAGAGAAAATATGTAAGTTATACCAAAGATACAACAAATGCAAGTCCCTCCTTCCAATTAAAAGAACCAATCATCAATCGATAAAGACTCTGGGGAGGGGCTTGCCAACTTGAGTAGCTGAAACGACTTTGAATAAAGGTGTTTTTAGTCCAATTTAAGCTTAAGACACAAAAGTTATTGTACAGTTGATGTCAGGTTTAATTGTTTGTCAGATATATTTTTATAAATTGTGTGGGGGGGGTTTTAGTACGCGATTTTTTTCCCCACATTTAAGTAGATAGGACTTTAGTCTTGCATGACTGAAATTACTGCTAGGAGACAATGAAAAGATGTCCGCCTAGAGGCGTGACTTCCCTAAATGGATGTTGGTGATCATTTATGCATGTAATATAGTTTAGTAAAATGTACAGAAATGAATTTTACAATACAGTTTTTCAAACTTTTTCATGTTAATTTCTTTTCTTTCTCCTTTAGACGAGGCCTGAACCCACCACACAGAGTGAAGTCCATCTCTATGACGACCTTTACGCAGCAGGAAATCGAATTTCTACAGAAACATGGAAATGAGGTAATTGATGATGTCATAGAGTGGCACAATGTTTTATTGACATGGCAAATGTGTGTTCATCTATGTGAATGCCATTTTAGATGACATATTTTTGTCGGCAACCCGGAAGTTAGCGGGAGACTGGTTCTCTTGCCCATTCATTTTTCCCATAGACTTTTGGATTATCAAAAAAAATTAAGGTCTGTGTTTGACAAAAGTTAAAGACACTTACTCGTTTTGTCCAAGACGTTAATCTTCACAGATGAATACCAATTTAATGAATTTTGAAGTGTAAATGTGTTTAATAGAAATATAAAAAGCCAAAATATGACTTTAATTTGTTGAACAAAACGTGTAAATGTCATAAACTTTTGTTAGACACAGAGTTGATCTTTTGCGATAATCCCAAAGTCTATGGGAAAAATGAATGGGCTTTTTTGCAAGAGAACCAGTACTAAATCCCGGGTTAAGCCGCCTTTCCACGGCACGCAACATACGGAAACGACAGTCGTAGTTCTCCCCCTAGTGGCAGTAATGAAGTTTCAGTTTAATCGTATATGGGAGAGAAGCTCATTCCATCGCAAGAGGCTTCATTCTAATATGTTTACCATGGTGAAATAAATAAATGAACGCAAATGAATGAAACAATAAACAGCTATATGACAAAGATTGCAAATATTTTTTTGGAGAGAACATATAAGGACAAGATTAAAATAATAACGTACACAAATTAAATTAATCATGTATTACTTATCAGTAATCAAAAGTGTTTTTTTAAGGATTCAAGTGTTACTAATAAAGTTAAACCAAAAGGATTAATAATTTTCACCTCACACACAGTTTGTGATTGGAATACAATGAAAATCATAACTTCCGGTCGGCATCCGCACCTCACGCAACCCCTTTGCGACTCTCCATAGGAAATTAATAACTTCCGGCTTATCGGCCGTCGTGTGCAGTGGAAAGGCGGCTTAACCTACAAAAATACATCATCCCTGCGGCACTCTGACTTTATGATTTACAGGGTAGCAGTCATATGTTTATGATAAGATGATGGACAGTTTGGGGATTTCATTTTAAAAACATGCCTAACATTCAAACACTGAAACGCATTTGAGTTGGTCTAAAAAGCTTTTTCTAATGTATCATTTTAGGGTTTTTTTGTGTGCAAAAGCTCCTAACTAAGAAAGAAAGCACTTTTATCTCCCCCCACATCAGTCTGTGCTCAAACCTCTTGCAAACGTAACATTCCTGGGATTTTTCCCAGGTCTCGTGAGGCCAGATTTACGAGGATGAGCTGCGGGGAAAGTCTCATTTGAGCTCATGTATAATTAGACACAGACGCACCACGATCCCTGAAACGTGCTGGATTTCAAAATGAGTTCAGTGGGTTTGCAAACTTTTGCTTAATAAAGTTGTTTTGTGGAATCCATGGTTTGGTTCTCGGATCACATTGCAGTTCTACTCAATTTAACTCGCAGATCGTCAGATACATCAAGGCAAGATGAGGTGCGTTCTTCAAGTATATAAAAAAATCAGTGTTCAAAACTGGTTCCTACCGTACCCCGATTCACAACGATTGCAGTAATATCAGTTTGGCGTAATTTTGCTTCACAACAAATAGGTCCGTAAAATAACCTGCAGTTTTAAACAGAGATGGCGATAGAGAGGCAAAAGTTACAGATTGCAGCTTTAAAAGAAAACACCACCGTTTTTCAATATTTTACTATGTTCTTACCTCAACTTAGATTAATTAATACATATCTATCTTTTATCAATGCATCCACTTAATCTTTGTACAGCATGTCCTGAACGGTTTAGCATTTAGCCTAGCCCCATTCATTTCTTAGGATCCAAACAGGGATTGATTTAGAAGCCACCAAACACTTCCAAGTTTTCCCTATTTAAAGACTGTTACATGAGTAGTTACACGAGTAAGTATGGTGGCACAAAATAAAACGTGGCGTTTTTTTAAGGGTATAAAATGAGAACTATATTGTATGGCAGAGGAGCACCTAGTTTACAGCACTTAAACATCTGTCACTATTACTGCGCCCGAAGTGCCGCAAACTAAGTGCTCTTCCACCATACAATATAGTTCTCATTTTTAGACGCTTAAAAAATCACCACATTTTATTTTGTGCCACCATACTTACTCATGTAACAGTCTTTAAATAGGGAAAACATGGAAGTGTTTGGTGGCTTCATCCCTGTTTGGATCCTAAGGAATGAATGGGGCTAGGCTAAATGCTAACACATTCACAACGCGCTGTACAAAGATTAAGTGCACACATTGAATAAAGATAGTTATGTATTAATACATCTAAGTTGAGGTAAGAACATAGTAAAATATTGAAAACGGTGGTGTTTTACTTTACATGCAGACACATAGATTGCCGCAGGGATATTTGTTGGCAAACCCTGGCAGTCTAGCCTCGCTAAAAAGCCCATTCATTTTTTTCATAGACTTCTGTATTATCGCAAAAAATAAGCTTTGTGTAGTTTAGCAGAAGTTTATGACACTCACACATTTTGTCCAACAAGATAATCTTCACAGATTAATACAATTTTTATGAATTTTAAAGTCTAAATAAGTTTTTTTAATTTCTAGTAAACGCATTTACACTTCAAAATTCATAACAGTTATGTTAATTTCCTTGTTGTAAAAAAATAAATCATCCCTGCAGCACTCTTTTAGACTTAGTAAATCTAGGGTTAATATGTAGGTATGTTTGGAATGGCATAATGCTCTACTACAAGATATGTACTGTATCCAGGATGTAAAACTTTATGACCCCCAACGTTTTCCAGATGTGCGATGATATGAAGGCAAATCTCACCTAATAGGTAATATATTCCACAATGTAACGCGTTGAACATGACTTTGCATTTCATTATAACACCAAAGGTGTTCCAACAATAGCACAGTTGGTAATCCACATGCCCAAAAGCTGTGAAGTGTAGTCAAATGGGACACGGGTATAAATTCACCTTGTTTGTCCTTCCTAATATCTGTTTCCACTTTTCTGCCTCGTTTCAATGTTGGAGTGCTGTTTTGTTGATGTCTGCTTTCGAAAGCTTTGTTATCTGTAAAGAGAAACGGTACAGTCAAAGGAAGACGTCCTGAGGTCATCGGTACTGCAACATACTGCAGCCTTTTAAAATAAGTAGTAGACAGTATGCAGTTTATACTCTTCTGTAGTATCCAGCAGGCAGTTCATTAGTATGCCGTCGATTTCGGGAACAGTTTTAGTTTTTATTCCATGAATAAGTTCAAGCTGTATGGTTTGCACCAATTCAGCACTTTAATACAAACCCAGTGTTTATGCATTCATGTTTGCAGGTCATTGTAAACTCTTGCTTATCTGTACAGCTTGTCACTAGAATAAAGTGATATGTGTTGTTGTACAAAGTTGAAAACCACTGTTTCTTAAGTATGTGTGTGTGTTTATGAACACAAATGTCTATGTGATGTCATCTAAATGGAGGCAGTGTTATAGACACAATGAGAGGCTTTACTGTGGTACACACACACACACACACACACACACACACACACAGCATGTCCTGGGTGTGGAGCCTTCACTTTTATAGTTGTGTTTTTATCAATCAGATCGGTTTTGGCACACAATGAAGGCTTTCAGTGTTTTCTCAGATGTCATCTTAAGGTTTCTGTTTCCCTCAAGATGAAGCTGTGTTTCTAAAAGTGAGACTTTATTTCTGTGCGAATGTCCATAGATGCAATCATTTTTAACATTTGTGTTTTTGCTTTGCATGCGTATGAGTTTTGCAAACAGATATGGCTCAGTCTGTATGACGACAGAAACTCGGCCATCCCAGACTTCAGAGAACCTCAGCGAGTCAAAGAGTTTCTTCAGGATAAATATGAGAAGAAGCGATGGTAAGAATTATAGCCCATGCTTCACTTATGTAACTCAGGAAAACTATTATTGGATTTGGTCTTTATTCTATAAACATACAGCATTAAATAAATGTGGTTTTTTTTCAGGTATGTTCCTTCAGATCAGGCTAAGACAGTGACTTCAGTTCATGCATCTGTCTCTGGTTCGTCTGCCAGCAGCACCAGTAGTACTCCAGAGGTTCGACCTCTTAAAACTTTACTGGGCGAATCGGTACCCAGTTTACACCTTAACAAAAACACGCCCAGTCAGGTAACGCCCCTACAAGCCAACTGTATGTGATGCTTTTTATTTAGACTGGGTAAACAATTTTTTTTAAATTTTTCGTTTTAGTCTCCGGTTGTGTCGCGCACTCAGCTGACTCAGCATCAGTTTCAGGAGAGGAAGTTTGATCTGCTCAATGATCTGGGCGGTGACATTTTTGCCCCTCCGCCATCACAGTCTTCGGGCAACGCAAACTTCGCCAACTTTGCACATTTCAACAGTCATTCGGGTGAGGATCCACATGCACACGAACAAGAACTAATTTTACTTCAAAATTGATCGGTGTCAACAGCTACATTGCTGCCGGGTGATTTTTACTTTTTGGAAACATTATGTCTACCCACAATTCCTTTGGTGTAATGGTCCGTTTTTCCATCGTGCTGCACTAAACATATTGATGATGTTGCTGCGGTCATAAAGTATAAAACCACTAATGGTGTCTTTCGAGTATAATGGTCAGTTAATGCCAATAAAGTGTTTTTATGGGTAAACACGCGCACACACTTAATACCATTTGTCAGCCATTAAGACCAAGCCCTTTTTTAATCCGAGTAGAGATTGTTTTACCGTTTGTAGTTTTAGTGAGAGTTTTAGCAGTCTTTTTGTGTCATCATTTCCACTGTATTTCTGTGTGTGTATAAAATAGTTTCTTCATAAAGAACAAACGTTTAGCCGCTGTTTTTAAGATTGGGAGATTGAATAAGTAAGCCTATAAATGTTGGGCATTTTATCCCAACGTCATGTTTCATTCTCAATCCTCATCCCAATTTATGTTTTTGTTGTGTTTGTTTGTTTGCGGTGGATCCCAACAGTGCCGAACGCTAATGCGAATGCAGACTTTGCCAATTTTGACGCATTCAAAACTGCTGCTGCTCCAACCACAGCCACATTTCCATCAGCATCACAGGTCTCATTTCAGACCACACAACCAGGTATTACACACACAAACACACACAAAACACAGAGCCAAGTATAGCAGACACACAAGTATAACTTACACAGCCGGGTATAACTAACACACACACACAGCTGGGTATAACAAACATAAGCGCACACACAGAGCCAAATAGGCATGGCCGGGTATGAGATTTTGGCGTTATGATAACCTTAAGCAAAAATACCACCGTTTTCATGGTGTTGCGGTATTGCCATTGCAACACTAAAATGTGTAGGGGTTATTTTCCAAATGTCGTTGTATAGACGGTTTCAGCAGCAACAACATAAACAAGCGGCTTTCGTGGTCAATGCGTAACTTCCGGTAAACTCTGCTAAGAATAAATAACAACAAAGTCCTTTTAAAGTAGTTTATTTATATAACAAGCAAAATAAACAACATCTAGATTATCTAGGATTAACCAAAACATTGGTTATTTTCCACGAGGTATTTGTTTAAGAGTTTAGTTTCAGCTACTAGTCAGACCATTAAACAAACAGAAACCGGTGTCATGAGCAATTCGGTCCCCCCTGGCAATTTTGTCTTCTCTAGGACCCCGATTGGTACCTAGCACTAATGCCTGGTCAAAAATTTGTCATTGCGATATCTCATCTGCGTAAGCGGTCTAGCAAGCTTATAACATTGTACGAAATAGAAGCATACAACATCTTTAAAAAAAAAATAATAATAATTATAATATAATAAACTAATATTCATGTTGCAGATACGTCAGCACTTTTGTGTCATCATCTGCTTTACAAAAACAATACTTTTATTTTTGTAAATTATTAACATACCTTACGAAATGTATTTTTTATATAGTAAAAGTGTAGAAATCATGGCTTATACTGTAAATTATAATTTTAATGTTTGATTTAACTATGTATAATCATGTTTTGTATAAGTAATTTATTAACTTTACACAGTAAAAAAGTGGAAAGGGTACAGTATATAATATCTAAATAATAAAATGACGCAATGTGTAGATCTCACCACCTAAAGCCTCATTTATATACTACTATATGAAACATATCATTTAAAAGACATTAATTGTAATTTTAACAACGTTCCAACTACATAAACTATAACGCGATTTTGTAGGAATTGTAATAAAGCGCTAAGAAAACTACCCATGAGGAGTTTTTTCAGCCAATGGAATCACGCAGGGGTCCTAAGGGGGCAGAAGTGCCAGGGGGGACCGAATTGCTCATGACACCGGAAGTAGAGTTCGCACCAGACGCGTAATTGCGTCACCGCACGTGCGTCCGATGAAACCGTCTATACAAACAACTCTTCAACTGGACACAGCTGAAAATTGTATGCCATGTAAAAAAAGCCCTTAACTTTTTCCCCGCCAGCGTTTTTTTAAAAAGTTGCCATCCAGCGCCAGCATTTTTCATGATTTTCATAAAAGTTTAATGCCTTCCAGAAAATGTTCTTCTTTAAATATGAAGAGTTTCGTTGCAAAACGAGATAAATCCATTTTTTTACATTTTTGTCAAAACATGTTTATTATTATGTTATCATGTTATTATTTTGTTTTATGGTGCTACTTAGCTGTATTTTTTAAGTTATGAAGGTTTTAAATCAAAACAAACCAACTGCAGTTGCATTGAAATGAATTGGAATGCACAACCAAAAAACGTGATTTCTGAACAATTAAAAAAACGGTGGTTATCTCGTTTTGCAACGAAACTCTTAATGTATAAACATACAATATATCAAAAGAACAGACCCTCTCCCATGAAACAAAAAATTTGTTATTTTTTCGCCTCTCAAATATGGGTAGGTTTCTTCAAAAACATCTAAGCACATGAATCGCCATAAACTTCCCTCTCCAAAAATGTCTCCTTAGTCTCATTTCTGCACTATTATTAATTATTTCACGTTTACATTCATTCACTTTCCTGCCATTTGTCCATTTCATCTGTTGAATTCTGCATTTTATGGAATAAAAACACTGAAGTCAAACCAGGATCTTTAAGCACACACAGGCACATTTGTTGTAGTCTCAAGTGAAAGATGTCAGTGTCTCTCAGTTTGGTTGATTTATTAACTGTCCTCACTAAGCTTTTTCATTGCTTGGTACAATGCGGCTCGGTACCAGGTGTCTCCTTTTGCTTTACTTTGCCTCGGTTTGCTTTTCCGTTGCAGTTTAGTGCCGCTTCAAGAGTGGGTGGGTTTATAGTGCATTTGCGCCGCCTCTACTGCTATGAAATCATCGTAAACGCGATACAAACAAATTAAAATCAATGGACTGGTGTTTTTGATTCTCAACATGTGGGTGTTTTTCACCACTAAAAGGAAGTTTTGTGAACTTGTAAAACAAAGCACAGATGACGACATCACAAGGTTAGCTAATCTTGCATTTAACAATAGCTGCGTTTCCATTACAGATTTGCGCAAAACTTCAGCGTTATTTTCTATATGTCGACAAAAGACTATTGCGAAATGACAGTGTTTCCATTGACTGATGATATGTGACTGAAATGTAGTTTTTCCTCTCACGATAAGTCAAACATCACATCGACTGATGTTGGTAGGTTTACTAATCTCACATCCACAGCACTAGGCATTTTTGTTAAAGGGACACATTTTTTTGAAAATGTGCTAATTTTCCAGGTCCACTAGGGTGGAACATTGGATTTTCACTGTTTTGGAATCCATTCAGCTGATCTCCGGGTCTGGCGGTACCACTTTTAGCATAGCTTAGCATAATCCATTAAATCTGATTAGACCATTGGCATCACGCTCAAAAATAACCAAAGAGTTTCGAAATTTTTCCTATTTAAAACTTGACTCTTCTGTAGTTACATCGTGTACTAAGACGTTGCTGCTGTAACACGGCTGCAGCAGGCGTAGTGATATTACACACTACCCGAAAATAGTCCCCTTGGTTACTTTCAATAGCAGGGGACTATTTTCAGGCACTGCATAATATCATTGCGCCTGCTGCAGCTATGTTACGGCAGCAAAGTTCTTGATTATTAAACCAGAATGTGAGTATAGTTCCTAGCCATATTGGCCTAGAAAATCGCAACTTTTAATTTTCTGTCGGTCTAAGTACACGATGTAACTACAGAAGAGTCAAGTTTTAAATAGGAAAAATATTGAAAATCTTTGGTTATTTTTTGCGCAATGCTAATGGTCTAATCAGATTCAATGGATTATGCTAAGCTATGCTAAAAGTGGTGCCGCCAGACCCGGAGATCAGATGAATGGATTCCAAAATGGTAAAAATCAAATGATTAACTCTAGGGTAGCTGGAAAATGAGCATATTTAAAAAAAAAGTCCCTTTAACCAAATGAGACACAAGAGTATTATCGAAACATTAATGCCAAGAAAAGCCCCTTACAGGAGCGCCAACGTAGGTGTTTCTTGGAGGTAATAGTACATTATTTTAAATCAAAATAGATTTAGGAGTCTTATCCAAACATTATTGGCAAGGAAAGTCTCTATATTTGCAAGTAGACACGTATTGAAGTGCTTCTGGGAGGTTTTAGTTCATTCTGCTTCATTACATCTTCAAATAATAATTATGTGACTTGCATCAGTTAACCTGAAAATGCAGATAAACTGTTTCCATTGCAGTTTTGCGAGATGCACTTTTTCCGAATTTCCTGAAAAACCACCTCATGCAAGTGTAAAAACGTTGGGATATATGGGATTTTTTACAAAAAGTGTTTCCATTCGCCGTATCTTCAAGTTCCGCAATTTAAAGGGTAATTGAAACGCAGCTGATGACGCTGGTAGTGAAAATTCTCTCTGACCAATCAGTGATCTGAGTGTTACGCATCACGTTTTAGTATCAGTCAAAAAAAAGTATCCCCCAAAAGTGATTTTTTTTTTGTGTGTGTGGTTTTATGTGTTTTAATGAGTTATTTAGCAGGTTTATGTCAATTTTGATGCATCATTACACTTTATTTCAGTTTGCGTAAAATATATGTTGGGCAATTTTATCCCATAGTCACATTCCTGTTTCATTCCTCATCCCATTTTCTGTTTTTGTTGTGTTTGTTTGTTTGTTTGTGGTGGACCCCAACAGCACAGAACGCTAATGCAGACTTTGCCAATTTTGACGCATTTAAAGGTTCTGCTGCTTCAACCACAGCCACATTTCCATCAGCATCACAGGTCTCATTTCAGACCACACAACCAGGTATTAACACACACAAACACGGAGACATGTTCTCGCTGACCAATCAGTGATCTGCAATGTTTCACATCAGGTCATATCAGTACGACTCACCTAGGTGGTTTAAAAACTTTTCAGGTACTAGTCACTGTATACAGTAGAAAAACCCCAAAAGTGAACTGTACTGGGCCGTACTATTCAATGGAAAAGCGCCATTTATTTGTCATTTTCAACATTTTCATTGTTTGTATATCTATATAATTTCCTGATTTCAATTACTTTTTCCTTTCTGCTTATTTTCTGTATATTTCTATAATTTCCTGATTTCAATTACTTTTACCCTTTTCCTTTCTGCTGCTTCTTGACATTTGTGTGGCATCATTCACTCTCGTCCCATGCGTCAGTGTACGGCGCTCTCCCGTATAGTCGCAGTGTAGGCGAGTTTGGCACATCGCTGCCTCCGCTGGCCATGCACAGTAAGTCATAGCGTGTGAATGTGTGCGTCTGTGCACACACTATCCCTCTATTTCTTGGCTATTTAACTTATTCTCACTTAAGCTAAGCTTGTGCCACCTTTTCTATATATAGATATTCTCCTGGGATGTCTTCCTTATTTGAAAGACGTTTCTCGCCTCTCTCTCCCTTTTCCTCTCTCTTATTCCGGCTGACGCCTAACTTCTCTTTCAAATCTCTCTTCCACAGGTAGCGCGTCGGGACTAGCTAACCCCAATTTTGCAAACTTCGATAACTTCCCCAAATCGTGCAGTGCAGATTTTGCTTCATTTAGTTCCACTCAGAGTAAAACAGTGGGAGTGGAGGCAGCCAGTGTCCCCGCAGACCGATACGCAGCCTTCGCCGACCTCGACAACGTGTTTGGCAACTCTAAATCTGAGCAAGGTACACTTTCTCACGGTCTCACACCTCTTCCTGACTAGGTGTGAAACAACATTTTTTCGAGCTGCTCACCGCACTTCATTAGCAAAGTTTACATTATCCAAAGCGATTCAATCGATATTTTTTTTAGTATGCGTGTTCCTTGAAGATCAAACCCATGATCTTTACGTTGCTAACGCAATGCAATACAATTTGAGCTACAGGAACAGCTAAAGTTGTGCAGAAACATGAGATTAATGTTAGCTTGCTGAAACTCTCCAAGATGTCACTCCTCCAAATCATCTTTTTGATCATCAATTCAATTTTGATATTAAATTCAGTTAACAGTTAGTGCTGCACTTGGTCTGTAAAAAGCCCAATAATAAAGTTCTTCCTTAATTTTGAAAAAGTTGTTGGTTAGTCGTCTCCCTAGACATAGCTTTAGAGTAGAGAGATTCGGTTTCAAGGTTAAAAGTTGAAATTGTCTACAGATTAGTTTGTCTTTCTTTTCCTTCACAGGCACAAGTTCTGCCCCACCATCTGCAGGCGTTGGCCCTCCTCCTCCTCAGGCCGCTTTGCTGGGCGGCGATCGCTACGCTGCACTAGCTGAACTGGACAACGTCTTTAGCTCTTCAGCGCCAAACGTCAGCGGCTACAACACTTCCACCACGGCACAGGGGTGAGAACTTGAAGGCAGAATTGATCTCTATTGTTTCTTCTATTTTGTTTGAAGTATATCCAGGCCTTACACTCCCTTTCCTGTGTGTCATTTAGGCCTGTGTTTGGATCCTCTACAGCTGCTCCTCCTGCTCAAGCACAACAAGGTGTTCCCAGCATGCCTCAGGGTTTTGCAGGTAACGTTTTTTTTCCTTTTTTACCATTTACATCTGATTTCCATCATTAAAGATTTTTGTTTGTCCTGTAACAGGTTCTTCAACAAATCCGTTTGTCGCTCCGGTGGCTTCACAGGCCCCTCCCACTAACCCATTCCAGGCCAATGGGAGAGTAGCACCAGGTGTGGGCATGGCAGCAGCAGGTGAGGGGAGGAGTTACTTGGGGCACGTGTACACGGCAACGACTGTACTAAAAATATTTTTTGAAAAATGCGGCATACACACCACAATGTTGTCAAAACAATCTCTGTTTACATGGAAAACAATTGAAAACGCATTATTATGTATGCCATGCCAGTAGTTGGCAATATTATCATTTGTTGTTCTTCTGTTTACACAGATGATGAGGTTGGTTTTGCTACATGTGACCCAGGACAAAATTGCGTAAACCTGCAAAATAGTCCGTCATTGATTTTATTTACATTTTTGCATTTGGCAGACGCTTTTATCCAAAGTGACTTACAGTGCATTACAATGTATACATCAGTATGTGTACCCTGGGTTCGACCATAGACTCTAAAAAAGATGGACGATGCGACGTTGCTTCCTTCAATTGTAATGAATTAAAGCCAAAAATGTCCGACCATGAGCGCTGCCGTGTTACGTAAAATGTCAGTTTGGAGCCAGGGCATGCGTAGAAGGAATCATCCGTGGAGCCCGGAGGCAGAGCCGCAATATCAAACTTCCACCCAAATGCTTGCACGCCCAATTTAACCACGCCAAACATAACGGCGCGCCCCATTTCTATAGCATCAAATTACTAGCTAAAATAAAAGTTATCACAAAACTGAACAATTGAACATATATCAGCGTGATAACAACTACCTTAAATGACCAAAACCATCTTTAGGAAAAGTTTATTGGAAGTGTAAATAATTTTTTTATTTAGAGCAGAGTCCCGTTCGTTTGCATGGAGAGGGCG